>NW_006297021.1:4226258-4227090 GCF_000327345.1 Myotis davidii | reverse complement strand
GGTAAAGGGGAAAGAGCAACCAAAGGACTTACATGCAGGCATAGAGGCCTAACCAATGGACACGGACAACGGGGGTGGGGGGGGTGGAGGGTGATGTGGGGACAGGGACACATATGTAATATCTTAATCAATAAAAAATATATTAAAAAAAAAAGAACCTATGGGTAAGCGGCCCCTGTGAGGCTGGGACAGCCCCTGGCCCCTGCGAGGCTCCCAGGCCCCTGGGAAGCCGGCGGAACCGCACGAACCACCCAGACGGCTTTGTCGATGGCCTGCGAACAAGAGTGCAAGGGCGAGAGGGGCGAGAGCAGCTGTAGTGTTGCTTTCTCCTCGCTTCTGGTAGCGAAATCCTCATTTTAAACATAAGAGGACACATTATTTTAAAAAGCCGTTACGTGTCTCCGTACCCTTTCTGAGTAGAGCGTGAACGAGTCATGAGAGACCTTTCCAAACATAGGGAGGGACACGTAGAGGATGGAAATAGCTACATTTTCCATGTGTATGACCTTTGACCCGGCGACAAAAAGCGTACACCTATAGCTGAGGACAGTAGAGGGGGGGTAAGGGCAGAGGGTGGGGTGGGAACTGGGTGGAGGGATGCTATGGGGGGAAAAAGGGGGAACAACTGTAATAATCTGAACAATAAAGATTTATTAAAAAAAAAAAAAAGAAAGAGAAAACAACTTCCTAGAAAAAGCCCATAAAAAATTGGAAAGAAAGCTAATAGTATGTTTCAGATCTCTCTCCGCCACCCTGCGCCCCCGCCCCCCCCCACACACACAGACATTGCTTGCACTCCTGTTTTCCTTGCAATACTAAAGGGCATGTGCTG
>NW_006297021.1:4219323-4226105 GCF_000327345.1 Myotis davidii | reverse complement strand
TTGTGCGGGTCTCTGGGAGATGCCCGGTCTGGGCCTCTCACAGTCCCATGTGCCTCCAGATTGGGCTTTTCTGGGAGGCCTAAGCCAGGGTCCGGCCAGTCGCTGGGAGGCAAACGACAGTTCTTGCTCTAAGTCCCACTCTGATAGCCGAACGCTTACATCTACATCTTTCCTGAGAAATAAACAGAACCCCTTAACTTTTAATGCCAACCTGCTTCGGGGGAAGAGCAATGATTCCTGTTCCACCGCTGCTATTAAAATGTACAGGCTATCCTTTAGCTTCCATGTTTCCACACCCAGTAATTCCTCCAAGTTAAAGAGAGAAGCAGGCTACGTGTGACAGAGGTTAAAAAGGGCTGGCGGATGATTTTCAACACGCATATTTCCTTTCACTGTGGGGATAAAACTCAGCAAAGCATAGCAAGAGAGATGGTTTTTAATACCGAGGAGGAAAATGCAATATATATGTACAAACTAGATGCTTCACGTGAATTAGTATTTACATGTCTTGTAAGCTCAAGTAATGTATGTTTTTCATTATTTTAGTAAAATTAAAGAACGGGCACTCAGCTATCTTTAAAATTTCATATCGCTCCCGCTCGGTGAGGCACGCCACGTCACCTTGCTGTCATAAATTCCCACGCGAGGGCTGCACGAACACTAAACGCTGCCGTCATATTTTTCTTTTAAATGTGAATTGAAGGGAAAATACTAATCGGTGGTAACATTTTTATGTGAGCCATTATTAGAACTTACTGATGAGAAAGCTGACGTGCTACTTCCTGGGGCTTTCATATGCTATGTGCTTTTCTACATCACAGGCGTTCCTTGCAGAAGGTGGGAGAAGGTTCTTTGCCATCTCCTGTGATTTATGGGCCTGCCACTGGTGACTGGCTGTGGGAGCACTCTGGCTTTTGTGACTCGCGGGGGAGGAAGGACGTGTGAGAAGTCGAGGAGGCCCAATTAGAAAGAGGCCCTGGGAAAAATATAAAAAAAAAAACCCATCCTGCTGAGCGGTAGGCATATTTGCTGGATGACAAATGTCTGGAGTTCTCAGATTCACAAAACGAGCGCTCCCCCTGGCCTCGCCCCCCTTTGCCATGTAGGTGCCTAGGCAGGGCAAGCGGACCACCTGGAAGGGGTGCTGCCCGCACAGAGGGAGGCGGCTCCCTCCTCTTCCTCTCCCCGGGCTGCACCCAGCCTTGGGGTGACAGGGCTGGGCAGTTGTCGTAGGAGCTGCATCCCCAGCAGCCCCCGCGAGCTAGCATCTGGGACGTTTCTGTGCATTTTGTCAGATGGTAAGAGGCCGCTAGGCTTTCTGTGAACGTCTGAGCTCCCAGGCTGGTATCTGCTGCGCAGTTTTAACTGAGGGGTTTAGGCCATTTTGCCACCTTGCGAGGTACGTCGGACATAACTGCCTGGTGATGAATAGAGGGATGATTTCTCACTGTGGGTCCACAGAAATCTGAACGGTCTACGGCCCTTTTCAGCAATCACGAGCGAGAGGAGAAATTCTTCACCCGTTTTCCTTGTGAGAAATTAAATACGATCTTCACATTGTTAACGAGACTATATTCTCCTACTTATCAGATCGCTTCATTGGAGTTGTCACCTTCAAGGGCATTAATTGGATTTCAGGTGCAAAAAACAAGGTTTAATAAGGAGAAATACAGACATCGTGCAGCTTTCATTATCCTAAAAGAGGCATCATGTTTCAGCCCGTTAATGGGAGTGAAGTAAAGCGTCATGAGAAAGAAATCTGTGCGTGAAAGCTGCGGATGTCCACGGGCACCTTCCTGACAGCAGCCTAATGAACGCCAGCTCCAAAAATCTCATCTGCAGGCAAAGCGGGGCTGTTAGTGTGATTAGTAAAACAATTGCCACCTTCTGGTGCAAAGCCATGTCAACAGCGAACAATCCAGGGATGCCCTTTGCTTTGTCCCGTCGAGCACGCAAAGCCACCGTGAAATAGGATCGGACGGGCCCTTTCATTCCCTCTGAGAATTAATTCTCTAACTTCAGTGGCGAGGAGGCCGCGTGCTCTCCCCCCAAGCCAGCCGCTAGACACGAGTCTGCGGGAGGCCATACTTTCTTCTCCCTCGTTTCTAGTGCGTGCATGGATGTGTTACCAAGTATTATGGCGATTCATCTGTTCTTTCCACAGAGTTCCGCCAGAAAAGAAAACAAGGCTAGAATTTTCCCAAAGGCTTGATGACTGAAAAATTACAATTCTACATCTAAACTGTTTATGAAGAGCTGAATGGAAGGTCATCTTTCTTCAGGTGCACACAGGTCTCCAGCTGCTCCATGAGGGGGCTGAGCTCCACCCTGGGTTTACTGGGAGTTTCCCCAGAAAGGGCCATACACATGGAATGGGTGGCAAACTTCAGTTACAAAGTGTTTCTGCTCTCCCCAACAAAGTCAAGCTCGTGGCCGTACAAGAAAGAAGTGCTATATACACTCAGCTATCAAATACCCTCCGCTGTGCATTACACATATTTTGAAAATAACAATTCTACAGCATAGTACCTTGCATTGAAGAATTTACTAATCTTAAATGAATTGCAAGTAGAAAAAGGAATATGAATGTGTGAATGTCCCTCTTCTGCATCTCACAAAATTACCCTCTGTGTCAAATCTGTGAATGATGCCTTTAGTTTTTAAAATTCTGCACATTTTCTACTTCTTGAGCTTCTAAAGTTGATAAAGCAACTCCAAGACTAAAAACAATATAATCAAAGATTAGGTGATCAATAACACGTTTCTTCTCCATCAGGTTATTTCTTCCCTGTACAAAATTCCTGTTTGATTTTTCAGTTAGTCCAAATGCCAGAATGATAGATATGAGAGAGTCACCGACTAACTAGGGAAATCTCTGCCTAATAATATTCAGTATAAAGATTCAGAATGATGCTTCCTGATGGATTAAACTTTCCCCTGCTCTGCCTCATTAGGGCCCTCCCAATGTGATCCAATCCAAACCTATTACTTAATATACATCTAACAGTAAAACTGCATAAATGTTCACTAGTACAATAGAAGCTAAATGAGCAGTTTCAGATAATTTAATTAAGTTGTAGGTTCTTCTAATATAATTGTATAAGTATGTGAACTTTTAACTTGTGTTAACTCAATTTCCTTATGCTTTCATTTACCATTTGTTGGGGACATTACAGTGATTAGCCAAAGTCCTTCCAGCTCCTAATGTTCTCCATAAATTTTGATTTAAATTGACTGTCACTTTCTCACTATAATAAAGTAGATATTTGACATCTCAAAAAAAAAAAAAAGAACTGGTCTAGTATATTACGTTGTCAAGAGTGGAACTTTTTTTTCTCTATCATACAAAATCCACATAAAATTTACCTTAATAAAGGCCATTAAGATTAGTCAGAATGAAGTGGGTGGAATACTACATATTCAGACATGTTTATACTTTCGAATGTTTTGGAAAAAAAATAGGCTCCTATGTACCCTTGGTATTGAAAATGCACATGGTATCATGTTCCCACCTAATTGTGAATTGGGTGGCTCTTGATATCTACCTGGTGAGTTTGTCAGCATTCAGGAACCCAGGGTAGTAAGATAGGAAAGTCACTCAGTGGAGGTCAAAGATAAGAGTTGGCCAAATGGGTAACCCACAACTACCTTAGCTCAGGTAAACTAAAGTAAATAACAAATCATGCCACTGCTCTGAAACTTTTCAAGGAATCTATTTATTTTGAGCCCAGCTTTTGAAAAAGTCAAACTATGTTCTCACAAAGATATATTTACCCCAAACTCTCTTTAATTCCAACAAAGTGACTCAGTCGATAAGGTTTCATTATCGCCAATTACTGTCCCTGATTTTATCTGGACATTCCAAAAATAGAGGCCTGAGTTCCGTGTCTGGAGTGACCTGAAAAATGCAGGAACGGTAACAGATCTGGTTTCCAGGGTCAGTGCTGGACTCTCTGCACCGGATGGATGAGAGACTGTGGGCAGCCAGAACTACTTGAAAGTGTCAGGAAGGCTGGGAGTAATTGTATGCATGGGCCAAGGAATGTCAGCCCCTCTGGCTAACGGTTTCCCCTAAATGATTGCTTTTGCAGTGTGTTTGGCAAGAGTCTTCGCGAGCGATGGCCTTTTTAAAGCACTTTCTATGTACAATGTAACCCTCCACTGTAGAACCTTCCTGGCACCTATTCAAGGGGAATATTACTTTAAGTAATAGTAAAATTAACTGAAGTTTATTGGGCATTTACTGTATGCTAAGCAATTTATCAGCGTGCTTTTCATTGATTCATGCAATGACTCCTCAGTTCGCAACTATGAGGACCCCTGTTTTATACACGGGATACCTGAGCACAGTGAGATGAATTAAATTACCAAAGGTGGCAAGCAAGGCAGCCCAATTTTAGAGACGATGTTCTTAGCCAGTCCATTTAAGTAGCCTCATGGCAGCCTCACTGGATGGCAGTATAGTGAGACTCTCATACATATTTATGAATATTCAATGGATATTCATGTGTACGAACACTGAATGCTATATCTTAAGGTAAATGTTTTCTTGAAACATACGTAGTGTACGATTGTAAAATAATTTAGACAACGTAGATAATCCAAATGAAGGAAATAAAAGTTGTTACTAATTTCACTACCTAGAGATGACTGCTTTGGGGATTTTCCTTTATATTTAAGTAGTCTTTTATACCTGTCTTAAAAATAAGAATTTAATTAGCCTGAGCATGTTCTTTATAAGTTTTGATTGAATAATCTATCAGGAACATCTTCCAATGTCTTGAGATATATCGCCATGACATCTCTTACAGTACGTGCTCGACTATTTTGATTTTGAGAGAAGTCAAGGGGCCACATTTGACAGCACCGAGCCTCCACCTGAACCTCACGTGCGGTCTCAGCTGGAACTCTCTTTGTTTCTGGAGTTTAAAAGTGGGGAGAGGGGACCAGGGCATTACAAGAACTCGTGCAGCACGCTCACGCACAGACACTCACTGTTTAGCTACATGTTTTTCACCCTCAGTATCTCTGCATTGTAGGGACAAGCCAATATTTTACACGTAAGGTTTTGTAACTGAGCACTCCTAGGTAAAAGGATAAAATAATTGCTAACCATGGAGTAGTGTGAAGCCTTGGGGACGGGGCTAACGGATGCCTGACCTTTACTAGAGAGCCGTGGTCACTCTGTTGCCTGTCTCCCTGACTGTGCCCGAGGGTAAAGGGTGGAAGTGACATCTTTACCGAGGCCTCCCTGGTCAAATGCAATCAGATTGACTGAAAGCTCCCAGAGACCTGAACAGCAGTCTCCTAGTGGGCAGCACCCGCTGGCCAGAGACATGACTGATGAGGAGTCAATGCTACACCATTACCAGACAACTGTCTCAACATCTCATTGAAAACTGCAGTGAGTTAAGGTGGGTTTTGAATTATGTATTAAACGGAGCTTCCAAATATAGCTTTGGTTGAGTTTTGCAGCGAACTGTCTCTGCAACATCCATGGGCACAAACCATCGCTCTCCTTCTCTCATTTGCTGGCCTGATTGTCACTTCCTATTAGGTTTCACTCTTGACTGTGGCATGCCAGCACCCAGCACGGAACCTTCACTCCTAACCCCCTGGCTCTTCAGTCTTTGTCTTGAGCCACAAAAGCTGCCAAGATCTCCCATTTTCTTCAGAGCACATGAACTCTGCAATTGTGATGAAATTGCAAATGGTACACATTGTCCAGGGGGGAACAGTTAGCCCTGTCAACCCTCCTCGGGTATGGAACCCCTAGTTATAGTCTCACTAATCCCTAATGGAGGCTGTGCTGCTCACTGCACTCTTCAGAGTCATCAAGGCCAGTGTCCAAAAGACTCCCCGGGGACTTAGCTGCGGGTGCCAAGAGGAGTTCTTGGTACCTGAATCTCTTTTTAAACTCTACGCTCCCTCCAGCACAAGGTCCCATTCCTCCCAGCCCCCACCCTTTATTCCATTCAGTTCTATAACCAATAAGATCAACCAAGTCCTGTTAAAGCTGCCTGCTAAATACTGACAAAGTCGATTTCTCTCTTTCCATTTCCACAGCTACTCACCATGGAACTCAGGCCACACCCATCTATTACTTGTGGCCAATCGCATAGCAACTTGTCTCTGCATGTTGACATTGTTCCTCCTCAACACAGTTATCCATGATAATCAGAGTGATCTTTTTTATAAAAATTTATCTTTATTGTTGAAAGTATTAGACATGCCTTCTTCCCCCCCCCCATAGACCCCCTCACTCATCACCCCCCTCCCAGGCCTTCACCACACTATTGTCTGTGTCCATGGGTTATGAATATATGCATATAAGTTCTTTGGTTAATCTCTTCCCAACCCCTAATCCTTCTTTCCCTCAATGAGCAAAATGAACTGATGAACAAAATAGATCCAGAAACATAGAAGCATGGAACAGAGTGATCTTCTTTAAAAATGTAAATGAGGTCATGCTGAAATCTTTATGGGACCTAGGAGAAGGATATTCACACTTCCCAATTTGCTGAAATTGTATCAGTTTTTGCTTGTTGTAATAATTATTAAGGCCTCATTCACTCTCAAGAGTGTTCTGCCTCAGAGAACAAATTATATGGTCATATTGCCTTTGAGGCCTGACCTCACTGGCCTCTCTCCACCTCTGTTGTTGCACATTTCTGAGTGAGAGCTACACTGATCTACACACGTCCTGGGATGGACCATGTTCCCTTCCACCCAGGGTTCCCTCTGTTCTCTCTTTCAGGAACACTTTTCAAATCCTCTTTCCC
>NW_006297021.1:4179792-4219304 GCF_000327345.1 Myotis davidii | reverse complement strand
CTTCTAATATCTACTCATTATTCTGATCCTACCAGAAAACCAAAGGCAGGGACTTCTTCCTGTTTAGGTCACCACTGTGTTAAACAGTGCCTGACACATAATAGGCACTGAGTAAATAGTGGCTGAGTAAGTTAATCTCAGGCTACTTCCTCAAGGAAAACCTCCCTATCTTTCCTTCTCCCCCAGGCTCTGTTGGATTTCTGTATGAAATGTTTTAAAACCATGCACTTCCTTTCAGAACATGTATCTCAGTTTGTGACCATACAATCATTCTTTCAGTAGGCACAGACTTCGATGGGAGCAAGGATCCTTTCCGTTGGGCCTACTTTTTCTGTGTGTATCCTGTCCCACACTAATCTAAAAACATGTGTTGAATGAATAAATGAATAAACATTATGACAACAGCATTATAGTAGGCATTTTAACAGTTCTTAGAAAAATTACATATTGTCTTATTCTCTAGAACTTATAATGTAATCGAGGGAGGAAAAAGACAAAAATACACAAGTAGGTGGCAGTGCAAGATGATGATTGACTCAAGACGGTAGAAATGATATAGATCAACCCTAACTCATCAGAGCAGCATTGAGTGATGATCACAGTGATAGCGATCATGACAATCACATGAGGTGTCTGTATAGCAAGTAGTTGTACAAGTTCAAAAGTGAAAAATCCTGCTGTGTCCCTGAGTGTCAAGTAAAGAAGCAAAGAAGAAGCAAAATTTGAATTCCGTTTTGAGAAAAATTCATTCTCTAACAAATGCTTCTTAAGTATTTTTATACAACAAGACCCGGTCCCTGCCCACTTAGATTAGGGGTTGGCAAAGCTGGCCTTCTTTCTTTTGTAAATAAAGATTTCTCAGATATAGCCACACCCATTTATTTACGCCTTGTTGATTTTCACACCATAACATGAGAACTGAGTAATTGCAACAGAGATCATATGGAGAATATTGACTATCTGACCCTTTACAGAGGAGGTTTGGTAGCTGCCAAGTTAAATTCTCAGGGTTGAGTCGGGGAGACGGCTGTAGAACACCTACAACTGTGTGAGATCTGGGCTGAGAAGAGGCATGTCAGGAGCTTCATGGAGGAGGAGGTGACAAGAAGAGGAGAGATTAATTAGTCAGGAAAGGGTGCCCGGAAGTGTGAGTGATGTCTTGAAGAATCAGATAATCAACAGGAATCTGATTACAAAGAAATAAAAAGGAAAAAGAAGATACATGAAAAAACAAGGTGAGAATGCAGGAATTAACACATCTTATTTGGGGGAAATACATAGAATGTCCAGTTGGGACCATGGGTTCCCAGTGGGATGCCCAGGGTGAAAACTTAATTGAATGTGGCCAGAGGAATTGCACAGAGAGACCTGAATGTTCAGCATTAACCAGAAAGGTCAGGGGGGCTCTTTTCCAGAGCAATGATATGAGAAAAAGGAATAGACTTTGAAGATTCCCTGTAGACAGGCACATCTCCACCATCCATCTCTTAACTTTGAAGGCTCTTGTCCAGAGCAATGATATGAAAAAAGGGAATAGATTTTCAGGCTCTGGTTCCTATGACATGGAATGGGAGAGGACCTGGCAGACCAGGATGTGTATTGAAGAGGATAGAAGAGACTGGAGAGCAAATTTAGGCCAGAGAGGGTTCTTTGTCTATGTGGTGTTTGAACATTTAAAAAAATTAGCTGACTACATTTATGAAAGCATATTTTACACTAAAAATCTAGATTTTGACAGTTTCTTTAAAAAGCAGAATATCCACCCAGCCAGCGTGGCTCAGTGGTTGAGCATCAATCTATGAATCAGGAGGTCAGGGTTCGATTCCTGGTCAGGGCACATGCCGGGTTGCAAGCTGGATCAACAGTAAAGGGCAGGCAGGAGGCAACTTATCAATGGTTCCCTCTCATCACTGACATTTCTATCTCTCCCTCTCCTTTCCCCTCTGAAATCAATAAAAAACACACACAAACAAACCATAAAAAAGGCAGTGTACCTGCTAACACTGGGCCTGCATTCTTAAATGAGGATGGATTGCAGATGAGCTGTCTTGTGAGGTGTTGGCCAGAGCAGGCTCATATAATTGTGTAACTAACTCCTGTGGGCGTTGGAGTTGGTGGCCCACTAGACCAGTGATGGCGAACCTTTTGAGCTCAGCGTGTCAGCATTTTGAAAAACCCTAACTTAACTCTGGTGCCGTGTCACATATAGAATTTTTTTGATCTTTGCAACCATAGTAAAACAAAGATTTATATTTTTGATATGTATTTTATATATTTAAATGCCACTTAACAAATAAGAATCAACCAAAAAAATGAGTTTGCGTGTCATAGGTTCGCCATCACTGCACTAGACCATCATCTGGACATAAAGTTTGAAAAGTCTTCAATTAGAATGGAGCCACACATTCACCTTTTCTTTCCTGCCTTGAACTCTTATCTACTGACTATTCTTTTTGAAGCTTGAAGAAGACTCACCTCTTTCATTTTTCCCCCCAGTAGCAAAGTTTCCTTCTCTGTCCCCCGCCCCCAATGTTAATTAGATCATTGTTTTCTCCCCCATACAGAAAGTAGATGGATTTGTGTGTTTTTAAAAATTTATCTTTATTATTTTTTTAAAATATATTTTATTGATTTCTCACAGAGAGGAAGGGAGAGGGACAGAGAGCTAGAAACACTGATGAGAGAGAAACATCGATCAGCTGCCTCCTACATGCCCCCCACTGGGGATGTGCCCGCAACCAAGGCACATGCCCTTGACCGGAACCGAATCTGGGACCTTTCAGTCCGCAGGCCGACGCTCTATCCACTGAGCCAAACTGGTTCTGGCTTTATCTTTATTATTGAAAGTATTATAGATGTCCCTACTTTCCCCATTGAGCGCCCCCGCCCCGCCCCACCAGATCTTAACTGTACTGTTGTCTGTGTCCCTGGGTCATGCATATACACATATAAATTCTCTGGTTAATCTCTTCCTGTTCCCACTCCCCCTTCCCTCTGAGATTCCTCAGCCTATTGCAGGCTTCCATGTCTGGATCTATTTTGTTCATCAGTTTATTTTGTTCATTAGACTCCTTACATGAGTGAGATCATGTGATACTTGTCTTTCTCTGATTTGCTTATTTCACTCAGCATTAATACTCTCCAGGCCCCTCCATGCACCTCCTTCATTTTCAAACACTGAGGATGTGTGTGTGTATCTGTGTGTCTCAAACTTTTAATTGGATTATGATAGATCTTGTAGGTGAACATCTGCCTTGAGGTTAAGACCTATGATGTAATTCCATGGTAGAATATCTTTCTCTTTTCTTCCTCATTAATTTCTCACAGAACACGTCTTACCTGCAAACCACACATCTTACCTGTGTGAACCACCCTTTCTAACCCGCTTCCTTTCCCTAAGAGTGCAGGTTCCATCTGCTCCTTCTTGCTAAAAAGACCACAACAGATTCTGTTTATGCTTTTCAGTAGCATTTCATTTTTAATTCTTCCTCAAACAAAAACTGTTCCTCCCAAGAAAGTCTTTTAAGAGTGTAGCTGGTGTTTCATTATCAAGAGGATTCTTTAAATTCCTTTATATAGTGTGTCTCTCCCTTTGCCTGGCTGTTAAAAATAGGCCGAAATGCACTTCAGTAGGACTGGATGGTGTGTGATTCCCAGCGAAGAAGATGCTCTAAGTGGCAGTTAATATGTCTGCAGTCGGGCGGAGCTGGGGTACTCCCGGTCCCCTCCCTGAACACTGAGCTCACTGTTGCAAGGCTGAGCCACGAGGAAAGCAGGCCCCACGATGGATTCTGCGGATCCAGCGCAATACACACAGGACCAGGTGTAAAGCCTGGTTGTGATCTGGTTACATGTGTTTTATGATTTGAGAAAAATGACTTGGCCCTTGAAAAGCAGTTTAGGTCAGAGTTCTGGGTCAAAAGCAGCTAACAGAGCTGGGGCCCTGCCAGAGACCCGGGAACGAATTTTTAGAGTGTTATAAAATTGCATATTATAGCATTTCTGTGCTACTGAGGACCAAGAGTAAGGTCGTATCCTGGTTGGAAAAGGCTAACCACAAACCTAATGTGGTGACCTTGACTTTGCCCTGCCTGGTCTGCAAAGTGAGGGGGTTGAAATAGATGATGCTCAGGTGCTTTCTGGCCGAGCCTGGGAGTTCAGAGATGGATGGTGGAGCCGTGCCTGTCCACGGGGAATCTAGGCATTCCTTTTTATTCCTGATGACCGAGCCACCTTGCCTGGGCCAAGGAGATGCTGAACGCCCCCATATCTCCCAGGGGTCAAGGTGGAGGTGGGGCAAGACTGTGCTATGTGGAAAGTCTGTGTGATGAAGTGAAAAAAGTGTGGCTTTGATTTCAGACAGACCGAGGTCCGCATTCAAGTTCTCTAACCTCATGGTTGTTTACTCCATTCCTCTGCCTTTGGTTTCCTGTTCTGCAAAGGAGGATCATACCTATTATATTAGTCAGCGTGGGCGGCCAAGTCAAAGTACCACAGAGCGGGCCGTGGGTGTGCATATGCATGCGTGCTTGTGTGTATGTGTAGAGCATATAAGCATAAATCCATCTCTATATAAAGAAAGACAGCCCAGCTGATTGAGCGTCGACTTATGAACCAGGAGGTCACAGTTTGATTCCCAGTCAGGGCACACACCCAGGTTGCGGGAGGCAGCTGATCTATGATAGTCTCCCATCATTGATGTTTCTCTCTCTCTCTCTCTCTCTCTCTCCCCCTTCCTCTCTGAAATCAATAAAAATATATTTAAAAAATAAAGAGAGACAGGGATACAGAGGAGGAGAGATCCTGCAGGGACATGAGAGCTGACAGGCCCCCGGAAGGCATGTAAGTGGTAAGGAATACCTTCTTAGAAAAAGAGCATCGAGACAAGACAACCAGGCAGCCAGCAACGTTTCCCGCTGTGTATGTATCATCAGACGCTAATGGCATTATTCATCATTTTCACTGAAATGAGCTCCTAATGGATAAGAAATTTTTATTTTGCAATGTGTTGACACTGTCTTAAACTTTAGTATACTTTTGGTTTTTAAATAATTAAAAAAAACCTCATTTTTGAATATGATTTTAGCGTTTCATAGCCATAAGACCACATTTTAAAAACCTGGAAGTATAATGTTTGGCCAAAGAAGATAAATGATGTAGAAGAAATATCAAGGGTGTTCACTATTGAATGCGGGAACAACGGGAATGGACAGAGAGAAAGCGCAGGCACACGTTGAACCTACAATTACTATGCATGATCCAGGAGCTCTCTGAGCTGGTATTAGAATAATTGCAATGGTTTACATTCAGAGATGCCTTAGTCCAGGGGTCCTCGAACTATGGCCCGCGGGCCACATGCAAATACAAATATTATATTTGTTCCCGTTTTGGTTTTTTACTTCAAAATAAGATGTGCAGTGTGCATAGAAATTTGTTCATAGTTTTTTTTTAAACTATAGTCCGGCCCTCCAATGGTCTGAGGGACAGTGAACTGGCCCCCTGTTTAAAAAGTTTGAGGACCCCTGCTAGTCTTTCCCAATGTCACAGAAACGCCAATCTGCGGTGTAGATTTATTTGTACCAACCAATGTTTCAGGCACTCGGTAAGATGAGAACACATTTTGGAAGTAGAACAGCCATCTACATGAAGATGTCAATATTCTTTGAGTAGAATATTCTAACTGAATTTACATTTGTACAGTATTTTTTCTCTTGGGCAAAAGGGGCAAATGCTTTGCCCGATTGAAGTTTCAGCACCCTGAGGTTTCTGGGCTCCCCATCAAGGGCGAAGCTAGGGCACTGGCTGGATTGAAAGGTGATCTGAGGTTCAAGTCCTTGGGAGAAGCAGAGAGCAACGCGTTTCACCAAAAGCAAGGGACTGGGAACCGGGAACTGTCTGGAAGGAACCAAGAGTGATTCATGGGGTGGTGAATAGAAATAGTGGAAAGGTCCCCCGACTCCTGAATGGGGCTACATTGTGAGATCCTGTACCCGAGTGTGTGGCCAGAGCCGATATGTCAGGGGGTACATCCCACCAATATTGGGGTGAAGAGACATAAGCACACTTTCCCAGAAAGTAACCGAAAACCAGCTACATGTGACCAACGGGATGCCTCTCCATCTTTGGGTCTTAGATTTTTGTACGACTGACTCCTCTTTCTCTGCTCTGAAGTGCTTTTCTCCTTCTATATTTTTATTCTGAGCACATGCGTCTTCTTCCTCTTCAGTTCAATACTTTCTATTCGTAAGGCATTATCCGAGACTATGGAACTATGCAAAACCCACATATGTACATGCTGTGGATAAAGCAGGTAGCGTCCGGGGGTGGATACAGCACAACCAGTCACAGATGCCGTCTCTGCTTCCACCACCGCTGCACTCTGCACGCCAGGCACACGGAAGTCCTACATCGTGACTCCTCTGTGCCTCCAGCAGTCTGAAGCCCCTGCCCAGAAGCACGCTCAGCTTCCGTCCTGCCTTAAACTCTTATTTAACACACACCTTCAGGGTGGCCTAGGGGAGCCTTCTCTGACATCCCAGCTCCATGCCAACGATCCTAAGGAACAGGCTGGAGGATTAGAATGCCTTGGGTTTCAGTGGTCTGGGTAGTTGCCTGTCTTCACCAGGAAGAAGAAGGGCAGAAACTCCTCCCTTGTGGGGAGTCCTAGTGTCTGCTGTGTTGGGGGTTAGGAGGCCTTTCAAGATTTCTGAACTGAGGGAAGGCGGTCGTTACCCATTCTTTGATGGCTTATGTATGCAATCCTGTGTGTGTGTGTGTGTGTGTGCGTGCGTGCTGTATACAGGTATGCATGCATGCTGTATTTTCCTTATGATGGCCCAGGCTTTGCAAATAGGAAGAAACAACTATCACTTACCTGGTGTCTAAGACACCCAGCACATGTGGATTACAAAGGGTGTGAGCATTAGGTTGAGTCTGATAAAGGGATGGGCAGGTAAACACACACAGGGTGCATCCTCCAGCTGAGGGACCGGAAAGAAAGCAGCAGGGAGATGTGGCCGAAGGGCCTGGGAGGAAGTCCTGGGAATTGGTTTGAAACATGTCCTTCCTGCCAGTCTCCTCCAACCAGAGGGAGCAAGATAAAGGCCTGAGAGAGTGGACTGAACATGGCGGAAGTCACCTATGATGTTACGATACAAAGCATTGTCATACATACTGTACAGTGGAACGCTGGTGTTTTCATGCAATAAATGAAATTGGAATATTAGCTCCTTTCTCTCATTTCAAAGTTACCTCTGAATTCTTCAGTTCTACATTTTTTACTTTGTTATCCCTGGGTCTGTCATGAATGTGGAATTAGTGACTTTGCTCTGTCACCGTTACCTGCCCACAAAGCTTTGTTTTTCTTCCTCTGGCACCGAATTAGAGTTGAGATTTTTCTAATTCCATATTGTATTTCATTTTTGATTTTTTTCCTATCATATTCTTCTAGGTGTTAAATCCATTTGCCATGGGAGGCTTATATAAAATCTAACACATTAATTTGTTATCAATGTAGAACTTTTATTCTGGTATACTATAAAATGTTCATTTTTATTGTTAGTACTGATAGGCAATGTATGTCATCAACTTTTACTCTAGATTATTAATGAATTTATTCATCTTTAACTTCCAAAGTTTTTCATGCTTATAGATTATCACTAAAATGCATCACCAGAGATGTGTTTTTATTTATGGCACCTTTGTGCATGTGTGTGGGTAGAAGAGAGCTATTACCAAAATATTGAAGGAGAACTTAGAATGCAAAGGGAAGTAAGGCTTAGAAGCTTATTCAACAGTTAATTAAATATCCTTCTGAGAATATAACACTGGGAGCTGTTTTCATCAAGCAGGGAAAATAATGCATTTCTTCATTTAGTTTTCATTTATCAGTTGCATTTAGACAGTTTAATTGCTATAATGAAAACTTTCTTTAATTCTCATCCCAGGGACCAAAATACATTTATTGCGTAGTAGAAACCATCTAGGTTTAAAAAACAGTGATGCCGAATGAAACGCCACACGGAGGTGGTATTAGTTTTCTAACTTTAACAGATAGAGGTTCTCTATTCTCCTGAGTCTCAAGAACGAGGAACTTTTATAAAGCCCCACTGCCATTCTCAAACTTTAATGTTGCAACCATGGCACAGAGGGGGCCTTTCGGAGAAAACACACATGAATGTCTTCACCCAGCTCATGCTCAAGCTCCCAACCCTGTTGAGAGGTGTTTTGGGCCCAGCTGGTGTGGCTCAGTGGTTGAGCATTGACGAACAGGAGGATATGGTTAGATTGCAGTCAGGGCACATGTCTGGGTTGTAGGTTCCATCCCCAGTAGGGGGCTTGCAGGATTCTCTCTCATCATTGATGTTTCTCTCTCTCCCTCTCCCTTCCTCTCTGAAATCAATAAAAATATATTTTTAGGAAAGAAAGGTGTTTTGTTCTACTGCTGGCAGCTGGTGGAACTAACAGACACAGGCTGCAGGCTTGGAGCAAGGCGCCTGGAATTCAGCCTTCTACCGCTGACTGCAGGGCTACGGGATCCTCCGAGCCTGGGCTTCTGGGCACGGAGGAAAGAACCTCCCTGCCAATCTCAAGGAATTGCCCCTGGAATGACACTCCCTGCATGGCACGTGACCCGGACGGTGCTCCAGAAACTCCTAGGCCCCGGTCCTGGCAGACAGCACAGTCCACTCTCACAATGATAATAATAGCAGCTCAAATCCTAGTGATGCAACTGAACAGGAAAAAAAAATGACCCTAGAAAGCAGTCCTAGATAGAGAAATCAGACCGTCAGTTAATGGAAGCACAAACTTTTACAGCATAATTAAAACAGGCTAAAAAGTAAGTAGATTAAAATCACGCTGTACTGCAGGGACCAGGATGGCGGGTCCCTCGGCGAGGGGGGAAGTCTCAGCGCATCCGAAGGGCCTCGGAGAATCACCAAGACTCCAGCCTCAGAGCGGTGGCCGCCTGGGGAGGCAGGCCTGGCTTCCTCCAGGTAACTCGGAGCTCTCACAGGAGCTCCTGGGACTGGATATACAGGGAAGACTCTTTTAATTATCGCTTTGGGTCGTATCTTCCAACGCTTTGGTCAGGAGCGTTGTCAGTCGATGATAATGCTAGAGCGGCTCATCAGTTTGCCTTCAGACTCACAGGGAATGCATGCGATCATGTCACTGTAGCTTTCACGGAGACACGCTCTGAACCCCAAGTGGGGGCGGGGGTGGGGCTCATTTATGGCCACGAATAAGCTGCTGAAGAGTGAGGCAGCCCAGCCTCAAGGCCCTTTAATGAACACTCCATTCATGTAAGATGAGTCCCTGCCCCAGATGTCATATCTGGCCTCCGCAGTGCTATTTCAGCATCACTCAGCAATGGACAGATAAGAGCGTATCTCCGCAAGTTCCCAGACGGAATGCTGCCTGACCCTCATCGCTGAAATCTTACTCTCCCCTCAGCTCTGAAGGGCTGCACGTGCGAGGGGGGCAGAGGAGAGGCAGAGACACAGAAAGGACACTTGGCCGGATTGGAGATAAGGAGCTTCGCGGAGCAGAGATACCCGCGGTGGATCCTGCAGAGCCCTGGCCCGGGAGACAGATGTGGAAGTGCCGCTGGAAAATGTGGCTGGCCCTTCTAATGTGTCCTTTGTATTCAAGCTTATTTCTTCACTATGATCCTTGTTTTAACATGTGCAGAAAACACGAGCAAATAAAACTTCGATAGGAGTCAAGACTTTCCTAGTCTCTATTCTTAGATGTATTTCCTAACGGACTTGGCTAAAGATGCAAATCTGGGCTGGGTGGAACTCAGACCAGAACCCCAATCTCATTACTATTGTTGTTACTATTATTGGTCTTGTTATTGCTTATTGTTTTCTTTGCAGTTTGCCAAGGGCTTTATAGACATAAAAACATCTGAGTTGACTTGAATGGGCATTTCTCCAAAGAAGATAGATAAGTGACCAATGAACACGGGCAAATATGCTCAACATCAATAGTTATTAGGGAGATGAAAGCGCAAACCACAATGACAGGCCACGCGCTCACCGGGATGATTATACTATAAGAAATGAGGAAAGAGAAAATGTGTTGGCACGGATGTGGAGAAACTGGAGTATAAAATGGTATAGGCCTCTCTGGAAACTGTTTGGCAGTTCCTCAAAAAGTTAAACACAGAATTACTAGGTGACCCAGTAATTCCACTCCTTATTGTATACCCCCCTACCCCAACTGAAAACAGATCCTCAAACAAATACTTGTACATGAATATTCATAGCAGCATTATTCACAGTAGCTATAAGGTAGGCATAACCTGAAGGCTCATTAGCAGGTGAACAGAAACACACAATGCGGCTTATACACTCAATGGGATATTACTTAGCCACAGAAGGAATGAAATACAGGCGCATGCTACAGCGTGGATGAACTTCAAAAACTCAGTGAGAGAAAGGAGACACAAAGGTCACATAATGTTGATTCCATTTCTATGAAATAGAATAGAGACAGAAAACATTAGTGACTATTACATAAATGACTAGAGGCCTGATGCACGAAATTCATGCAAGAGTAGCAGCCTCGGCTGCCTGGATCCCTCCCTTGCAGACAAGGCTATAGCCCCGGTTTCATCCAGAAGGAAGTCTGGTCTAATTAGCATATTACACTTTTATTATTATAAACTAAAGGCCTATTGCACGAATCTCTTCATGCAATAGGCCTTCCTTTCTCCTGGCTGCTGGCACTGGTTTTCCTCTGGCACCTGGCTCCCAGGCCTTTGCTCTGGCTGGGCTCCGGCCAGAGCCTGCCCCAGGGCTGGTGGCGCAGCGAAGCCTCATGGCGCCAGGGCCAGCGGTGCTGCTCTGCCCCCGGGCTGTCAGGCTTCACTGCACCACCTGGAGCAAACATATGCAAATTAACCGCCATCTTTGTTAGGGTAATTTGCATACTCTCCTGATTGTCTGGTTAGCGTAGCAAAGGTAAGGTCAATTTACATGTTTGTCTATCATTAGGTAAGATAGCCAGAGAAACCCTCCAGTGAATAGAAGATTTTTTTTTAGAGAGAGTTAGTTCTTAGAAAATCAGCAAAGCACTATTTTCATAATCACTCAATGAGGTCAAAACATTTTAGTCTACACCAGTTTTCAGACTCATTTCCCAAGACAGAAGCCAAATTGGATCTTTTCTACTTTTTCTTTTTAAAATAATATTATTAGCAAATAGAAAACATAGGTTTATTATAGGCTAGCCCCAGTGCTAAACACTTTACATATACCGTTTCATTAAATTTCACAATGCCTAACAAACCAAGTGAGGAAACTGAGGCTAGAGAGAGTAAATACATATAAAACTGGTGGAGGTCGGGACAAGGATTTGAATTCAGATAGTTTGGTGTTCAAACCGCCTGGTGGAGGTGCTGGTCCTGATTTTGGCTTTTCCTTTCCTGTTTCCGTGATCTCTATTCCCAATGCCACGTCCAAGAAGGGCTCCCTTCCCTTGCTTCTGTTTTCTTTAACTAACATGGCCCTCGGGCCTGGCGGGTCCTTCCTCCACTTAGACTTACCCAGGAGAGCACGTGTTTTCTGCCTGCTGCTCACATTTATCCTTTCGTAGTTCTAATCATCACACTGTGAATTGGATGGTAGCGGTAAGGAGAGTGGAAAGGATGTCTAACATTTGTATCTCCAGCCCTACCTAGAGCAGTATCTTGTTCACGACTGCTGTTCAATAATTATTTTTCAAAAATTCTTATAGATTACCTGCCAGGAAATATTGTCTTAACATAGAAATTCTGTTAAAATTTATTCATAAAAATGGATTTTAGCCCTTCAATCTTTTACTAAGTGCATTTTTTTTATATTCTGAAGGAATTAAATAAATAGGGTGAACCTTAGTAAAATATTCCTAATTTTAACTCAAAGTGCTTAAAGCATGAAGTGTTAAAACATATTTTTATCCAAGTGCTTACCTGCCCAACCTTGAGACTAAAGGGAAAAGAAATTGCTCTTTGTAAATCTGTTACGTTAAAGCTCTTATTCTCATGAGTTTCATGATGGGTCCAGATAGAGAAATTAATTTACAGAAGTAGTCAGCATAACTGCTCAAAAAATGCAAGCGTAAACTACTATGCACTTTTGGGTGACTTCTGCATATTTCAATATTCGGTTCATCCCCTTTAAGGTGTTCAGATGCACCAGCTGTAGGAACACTTATAAGATCACAGTGCAGCACAAAAAACAAACTGTTATTGAAAACAAGTGAATCAGCACATTGTTCGCTGAATTGTTTTCTCATGTGACTCCTGCTACTTAAGTAACTTTTTCTTTGTGATTGTTCATTTATCACATCAAACATTCCTTTCCACATCTGCTTCTTTCAGAATCAGAGCACGGGCTCTTCGGAAATGTTCAGTAGAAAAATAACCGTCTGCTCTGGATTTATGAAAGCAAGACCTTTGAATGGGGCCAGTCACTGAGGGTTCAAGATCTTTCTTCATTTCTGAAGATACAAGGGAAGCCATCTAATCTTCAATGTCGGCGTAGTGTGTTTACCAAGATTTCGTTTACATAGAGCTCCCAGCACCAAACTTCTAAAAGCCCTTCTGCTCCCTTCACACCGGAGCATGTTCCTGATAGAGGTCATCCCCAAATCACTTGGAGTCCAAAGTGTCCATGCAAAACCATTGACCTCAGAATGTGTCTAAAACACCAACCTTGAGACAGGCTGCAGTGTCCCATCTCTGTGACAGACAAATAGCTGGGGGAGCACTGCCATCTGAGCCTGGCGCTTTCTTGGGTAGTCATAGAAAGATAGGCGTTTTAAAAATAGTAATGGGAAAAAATAAAGAAAAAATGTTTAAAAGCACACATGAATGGGAGCAAGAGGAGAGACAGCTGCCACTGGTTTTGCATAACCTTATGCCAATTACTAAATAAATACACACGTGGATACCTAGGGCAGCATTCATAGAGCATTGGAGGAGCGATAATCACATTAGACTCATCATGTGTTGCAATAGGACCTACTTACACAGCACTGAGGGTAATCCAAACGTGAGAGTGAAATTCACTCAAGAACCAAAGTGTCTGCCCAGGAAAAAAAGTAGAAGTCTTTTAAATAACTGCAATTTTTTTAAAAAAGGAAATGATTGAAGGCAGAAGTGCACCAAGATGGAAAAGTAAGCAGCTGGATGAAGTGAGAGCCACCTGACCCCAGGCTGTGTGCCCCCAAGTCCCGCACATCAGCCGAAATGACTGCCTTCCACCCTAGGTCACTGTTTTCATTGGGAGTCAACTTCCCCGCCAGCAGCAATCTGAAAGCTGTAGAGGAATTCGGTGTGGGAAGGATAAATCAAAGGACAAAAATCAGCTCTAACACCACCTCAAATTGCTTTCCTGCTTTTTTTTTTTCTCTTGAAAGAATTCTGGTCAGCAACTTAGAGCAATCCAACTCCAGGCAACCCAACTGTAGGCATTTTGTTGAAAAAGACAATTTTATTGAAACATCCAAGTGAAACATGACTTGGTGAGTTTCACCCAATAGACTAAAGTCTGAACTACATCCTAAACTTTCAGAGACAGGTGATGTATTGAGATATGTAACATTTCTTTACCCTCAAAGAGGGAGCTAACGAATATATTTCCATGTCATATTGCAAGTGCCACATATCTAAGGTAATGCATATATCTGTCTAGGCAAACACATGCTTTTTTTTAAACTTTAAATTTATTGGGGTAACATTGGTAAAGTATGTGCTTCTTAATTTCTAGAGAAATGTGACCTATAATATTTCAGGTCATTGTTTAGAGATTTTAATTCTCTAGCAATTAGCACCAGAAACATCATCTGCTTAATGTCAGGAATTACATCATTATCACTCTTAGCTTCATGACATCTTAAAATTAATCTTCAATATTACTATGCTTGTGTGTGTGTGTGTGTGTGTGTGTGTGTGTGTGTGTGTGTACCAAGTTGAACTTTTAAACTAGGGATTTGCTATAGAAAATGTTGTAGGTGGTGGTTCTAGGTAACCCATAGACTACTCATCCTTATGGAACTACCACAGTACCTGTATTGGGAACATTTTCCTGCGAACAAATGGGTGCATTTGTATGCAACTCCTTATACATTTAGTTGAGCTTTCATCCCAATAGCGAACCAAAACATTTGCTCCTATTTTGTTTAAAATTACCTTAATGTTTATCTTAGATATGTTAATAAAAATTAAAAAGCATCATTAGCAAAACAAAAATGTGATTCTTTTTGTGCATGTAGTTGCTTATAAAATGAGGCCAGTTTTCAGTTTTCATCCTTTTTGCCATTTTTGGTAAAACTGGTTAATATTTTGACATTGGTTTCCATTCAGTGATTCTCAACCTTCTGGCCCTTTAAATACAGTTCCTCATGTTGTGATCCAACCATAACATTATTTTGGTTGCTAGTTCATAATTGTAATGTTACTACTGTTATGAATCTTAATGTAAATATCTGATATGCAGGATGGTCTTAGGCGACCCTGTGAAAGGGTCATTTGACTGCCAAAAGGGTCGCGACCCACACGTTGAGAACTGCTGCATTAAGCGATAGGATTCTTTCCAATACTGTTACAATTCAAATCTTTTTGATAAGGGCAAGACAAAGCTTAAAAAATTCAATATGTGGTTCTCAACCTTCCTAATGCCGCAGCCCTTTAATACAGTTCCTCATGTTGTGGTGACCCCCAACCATAAAATTATTTTCGTTGCTACTTCAAAACTGTAATTTTGCTACTGTTATGAATCGTCATGTAAATATCTGATATGCAGGGTGTATTTTCATTGTTCGCGACCCACAGGTTGAGAACTGCTGCAAGTCTAATAAGTATATTAATGGTTATTATTCTTTAAAATCAAGGGGGATCATAAATGGAACAAATGCAGGCTAAAATTATATCTGTAGCGTAAAGAATGCATGTAGTTGCTTATAAAATGAGGCCAGTTTTCAGTTTTCATCCTTTTGCCATTGTTGCTGATGCTCACACACATCCCAGGTCACTACCTGTCTCTCCATGCCCTTGTCACCTGAATCCTGTCCCAGACCCTCAGTGCCTCCTTCTAGATCCTCTTTCACTTAGCCAACTCTAGCTTCTCAGAAAAAAGGTTGGAAGAGCTATGATTTCTTCCTCAAAATTTTTGTTTCAGCTCCTTCAACAATAGAAAAGAACCTATTTCAAATTTCTATCACCTACATTTATTATACTCCAGGGCATTGTAACAATCATTCTGTTTCTTCAAAGATTAAAATGCTGTCCTTTATAAATGGAAAGGAAAATTTTAACAATCACAGATTAGGAGCTTTACGTAGTATCTTAAAGAATAAAAAACTGAACATCAGTGTGGTAAAGATTAACTTATTTCTTAGTGGTTTAGAGATGACTGAAGACTTGAATCATAGATATGCAGATATTAGAAATATGGTATATTTATTATTTTTACCAGAGTTCTTTTTTCTTTATAAAAAAAGATGCAAGAACACATTTGCTAGTGACTAATTACCTTGATCTTCAAGACAAATGACTTTTTCTTTATCTGATGCTAATTTTATGGTATCCCAGGAAGAATCTAAAACCAAACTGAATGTTATTATGTATATTCAATAAGTTGCTAAACTGAGCTAAATAGAGCCAGTTTAGAACCTCAAATCTTGTCAGCTTTTGTACCCTTTTCTAAGTGTGGCCCTGCATAGAGTGTATCTGCGTGGCACCAAAGACAGCTGGGAGGCCCAGGGGAAAACACACCGATCTCTTGGTGTTCTCATGCAGCTCATCGGTAGCCATACAACTATTTATAACTTTAGAACTTTCCAGGGACAAGACAGAGAGAAATGCACTCCAGTGGAACTGTGTTCTTACTTAGGAATGAAACAGAAAGCAAACAAGTGCACCCATCCTATTACACGGTTCCAGGGACCCATGGAGGCTACTGTTGGGAGGTCTTTCTTTCCATGGATTAACAATTAGCACGAATTTTATGCCTTTATGCTGCATGCAATCTAATCCCGAGCTTCAGTTATGACTGCCCTTTTATTTTTTTAAATATATTTTGATTTTTTGCAGAGAAGAAGGGAGAGAGATAGAGAGTTAGAAACATCGATGAGAGAGAAACATCGATCAGCTGCCTCCTGCACACCCCCTACTTGGGATGTGCCTGCAACCAAGGTACATGCCCTTGACCGGAATCGAACCTGGGACCTTTCATTCCGCAGGCCAACGTTCTATCCACTAAGCCAAACTGGTTAGGGCAAGACTTCCCTTTTAAATATTTCACATAGTGACCACATACCTTTAAAAATGGATTTTTTCAAAAACGATGGCGACAAATCTGCACTGTCCCTTAAAAGTGGGGGCCTTTATCTGGGACACCAAGTGCTCAGTTTCTTGGCAGAAACCCACCCAGGGGATTTCCCGCTTATCTTGGTCACTTTAGGTTGTGCTTTGCTCCAAACCATCTGATGACCTAGTGAGGTCAGTGCACGGGCAGGTGGGGAGAGAGCCCCATGACCCACCGGAGCTCAAATGAGAGACTTGGGGTGCAGGTAGACAGAACCTCTATTTTCTTTCTCCCTGCAGCTTCTCTCAGCCTCCCCCTCCCTGAAATTTCTCCGCGCCAACCTTCAACTATTTGATTCCTCCAGTGTCCGTCCACAGCGCCTGAGATTCATGCTTTCTTCTCCTGCGGGATCCATTTCTCCTCTAAACACTTATCATCCGGCGCATTGCGCAAAGAAAATTCCCAGCAGTCGATCTTGAAATGAAAGAGGAAGTGTTGAGCCTCTGAGTGTTGGCAGGGGCTGGTGTCAGTACCTGAATGCCTCCTGTTGACAGGGCTGGCCATCGCGGGGAGCCTTCCCCATCTCTCTATTCTGTGTGGCTTCAGAAATCAGCCCTATCTGATTGTTCTTTCAGATCAAACGGAGCAGGAAAACAAAGTGCGCTGTGCAGGCCCTTTCAGGCTGCACTTTGTTGTTAAAAGGGGAAGAATCCCACTAGGACCCCTGACTCACTTTCAGATATTCCCAAACTTTTGTAAGAGTTTCTATTCTTCCTCCCCGGCCCTCTCTCCTGTCCCTCCCCTCTCTGTTGGTTCCCTGATTGGCCTGAATAAGTGTTTCTTTGCTCCCCTAAGATCTGTCTATGCTGCTGAACATGAACTGCGGATGACCCACCAAAGCAGGCCACAGATAAATGCAACTCGAGGACATTTGCTGTTTGTAGAGGGTGTGGCATGCAGCCACCGGAATTTAGCCCAGAAAAGGGTCATTTCCCTTTCTTCAAAATAAGACTTTTTGGTCTCATTCCCAGGACTCATGTTATACAGATTTTGTAATGGTCAAGCCTGGCTTCAATTTCCAGGTCAGGGCTCATGCCCGGGTTTCAGGCTCGATCCCCAGTAGGGGGTGAGCAGGAGGCAGCCGATCAAGGAGTCTCTCACATCATGGATGTTTCTATCTTTCCCTCCTTCTCCCTTCCTCTCTGAAATCACTAAAAGAAACATATATTTTTTAAAAGGTTGCGATATAGTACAGACTGTGAGAGCCTCAGGCTGCACTCAGGTGGGAAGGACTAAGCCAGCCTGTGTCACCAGGAGCCAACTCTGCTTCCGCTGCCCATAAGTGACCCAGAGAAAGATGTGGCCAAGTGTCTGCTATTGAGAGCAGCCAGGACGACGACAGCGCAGCTGGCATGCCTTCAAAAATGTATTCCTTGTTGGACGCAGAAGGTCGTTTTCCATCAGATTGGAACGTGACAGAAGGTAAGGTGTCGCAGACATTAGTAAAAAAACAAACAAATTAGAATCGAGCCGCGTACCACGAGTCTTAGATCTCTCAGCCAGTTCGCACATTAAGATGGTTGAACACACAGAGCTTATAAATTCTCCTGTTGGAAACGTTTTTGGAGAATTTCACAAAACTCAGTGGGATCTTGGTGGGGATACTGACACTTACCACTGGGCTCTTTAACGACAGCGAAGCGGAGGAACACCGCTCCTAATTTACTCAAGTAGAATTCAATACCACAACAAGGCGGCACACACTGCTCTTAGGAGACCGATTTTCCTGCTATGACTTTTTAACTCATTTATTCGCCAGTGACTTCAGTTTGCTCTCCACAGACTGCATTCACATCCTCTGCGTGCGTTTTCTTATATAATTATTCTATTTTTCTTCTCCAACACTGTTATCGTTCATCATATATATATATATTCTGTATATACTTATATATTATTTTAAATGTAAAGTGAAACATATGTCCCAGATCGGCAGTCTGCCTTAAGTCATATTGGTTTGTCGCTCCTGCTCATGCTCCCCTAGAACCGTGCCCTCGTGATAAGCAGAGTGTCAAACAGCTTGCCACTTTCAGTCCTACAACATCCCCGCGTCATGCCATTTGCTATCAGCACGACTGACTGTGGGAGGGATCGCGTACAGAGCATCTTACGTGCTTCCCCATTAGGAAAAGCCCCGTCTCTGCCAGGTGCCGAGAGCTCACTCTACTGGACCACCTTTCAGGATGTTGATGGGTGCGGGTCATCGCTGCTCTGCTACGGGACTTCAAACCTGAATTTGGCATGCATGCTGCCCTTGGGGTGGTGGTGGTGGTGAGTTAATTGATCTTATGCTGAGACAGAAAGTGAGACACATCACAAGAGGAACAGGTAGGGTGCATGGGATTCAAGGGGTACGTGTTCATCCCTCCAGGGGACAGAGTGGGTGGGTCGGTGGTGAGATAAAGCATCATGGAAACAGACGTGAAGGTAGAGTTCTGCTGCATCAGCCATGTTGGCTGTCTTTGCCCTGCAAGGCTCTTCCTCCTACTCTTTCATAGGTTTAGTTCTCAGCTGGACTGGATTCTTCCCAAGGAGTTTGCCCATGACTTCTTTCCAAGAGTCTGCTGTTACTTTCTGTCACAGGGGCCTATTAAAATTTGATTAAATTATTTGTTTTATATTAGCTGTTGCTGAAGAAGTCAAACTCCATAGTTGACCTTGACTCTCTTGGCACCTCTATTGCCAGCACTCAGCATGCCAGCTGACATGTTGTAGACACATAATAAGAAGGACTGAGTTATATAGAGATGGATGGAGGCGGGGGCAGGAGGAGAGAAATGGTTTCTTCCATGGAGTTAAGGAAATGGTCAGCTTGGAGGGAGCACATCAATGATGGGAAGGAGTAACGAGAAACAATTTGAGAAGGTAAATTAGGATCAGAATGCTGGTCTATCGACTTTGCACTTTGCTCTTTAGGTAACTGATGGTGTTGGACTAGGAGACTGCAATTATTACCCCTCGGTCATCTGGCATTTTCAACCTGTAGACTTTGAAGGAAGAGCATGCTTTGCTTTAACTGCCTCTCGTGTCAAAGCTATGACCTTTGGACCAGTCCCATGGACCTTAGAGAGAGTTGGTTGGAGCTGTCAGGGGCCTTGAATTTCAACTGAAATGAGTTCTGGTGACCTGCTGAGTCCTATAGTATGAAGGTTCAGCTCAAGCCAAGCCCAGCATCTCAGATCAATTCAAGTCAACAGATTAAACGCCTCTAGGGTGTGCTCAGCCCTGTGGTGAAACACAAAATAAATCAAAAGCAGGGTTCCCCTGCCTTAAAGGGCAGGAGAGCTGTCTCTGATGGAATTGCTCTAAGTGACCTTCCCACTGGAAGGTGTGCAGAGGAGTCAGGCAAAGCTCAGGTACACAGGACCTCTTCCTAAAGAGCCCTCCCCACGCAACCACCGGGCCCTCTGGGATCCAGGAAATCGTTTGGTCCCCTGTAGACCCTACAGCTGTGTGTCTGTCCTGGTCCAGACAAACCCAGGGAAGCAGCATGGAAGAGCCCTGAGTGAGGGGCCAGCTGCCCAGGGCTCCAGATCTGCCACTAGGAAACCATGGCTCATTGTGCAAGTAATTTTGATCATCAGAATGTTGTATCAGCTCAAAAGATTGGGCATTTGTGAATTTATCAACTCTTCATTATGCATCCACTCAATGGCAAGCACTGTGCTGAAGGAGCCCGGACTTTGCCGAGCTCATGAGAAGTGAGTGGGGTACGGATGGGAAATGTGTCTCCGACTGAAAACCTGCATGCTGTGAACCATTTGGAGTTGGCAGGGGAGGTCATGTACTGCTGGTCAGAGAAAATTGCTAACACGCCATCTTCACATCACAACTTTGAGACCTAAAATGTAGTGAAATATATCAAAAACAAACTTCAGTAGGCTTTCAGAACACTTTACAAAGTTCGACTTGTATTCAAACGTCCTGATGGAACTGGATTCTGATCACCATGGACACAAATATTTACTTGGGGACATGAATTCATATTCCCATCCTTGGTTTGCAGGAGTACATTGTTCCCAATGTACCCCCAGCAAGCAGAGCAGGGCCCTCTGTCCCCATTCCTGTCTGCCATGACCATGTGGTGACTCGGTGGCCCAGAGGAGACAGCCAGCAGGGGGGAGAGCCAGCAGGGGGAGCTGGGCGGTATGGGGAAACATGTGCCATGGGGTCCTGGGGTAAGAGTGAATGAGGCAGACCGCAGAACAGGAGCTCAGAGGTGAAGATCTGAATGAAAGCAATGAAGGACAAAGAAGCATGTTGGCAGCAATAAAAATACAAGAAAAAGTAACTCTTTGCTGCCATAAGAAGGCAGCTACGGGTGGCAAACCATTCACAGCTCAGCAGGCCCTTGTGAGATGGTACTCTCATGTAGATGTGATGGCGGCCATGATCCTCTGGAAGCCCACTTTCAGCCCGTTGGCTGGGACCTCAGGCGGCCTCTTCTCCAGCCCAGCAGGGGGAGTTCTCTGACCTCCTCCTTCCATCTGCTTTCCTGTGACCGTTTGCTCTTACACCTGATGACATGATGGATTCTGGGTTCTCTAAATGTCTGGCTGAGGTACCTGTTCTTCATAAAGGGGTGTGTGAATATCGGGCCTCTCGTGTAGACCAGTGGTTCCCAATGTGGGGCACATGCCCACCGGGGGGCAATTTGACTTTTAAGGTGGCAATTTGAGAATGAGTTATTAACAGTGAATTTTTTGCATTTCTTATGGTTCTAGGGGCCTCATATACAGCATACAAATATATATTGTGACATATTTATGCATTTAGTTCTCTATGTTTTGAAACTTTATTTGCGATTTTTTCGTATCACTTCATATTATTATTATTATTATTTTCAACAATTTCTTAGTGATTTCTTCCTCAGTACTTTCACTGTCCTTTCATTCTTTTATTTTTCTTGTTCATGGATGCCATGTACTTTGGAAGTTTGTTAGACCAAGTTAATGGCCTTTTAGGCTTCCTCCGCACAAATAGGAGTTCTCTTTTTGAATAATAAGAATTATATGTCCCAGGGGGGCATCAGGATTTTAGAGATGCTTAGGTGGGGCATGGCCAAAGGAAAGGTTGGGGACCACTGGTGTAGACCTGCATTGTGTTGGGGCGACAATCAGCGACTTGAGGAGGAACATAAGCCAACACCAGGGTTTCTCACCCTCTGGAGTAGTGACACTTTGGGTTGGGCAATTCTTTGTTGTGGGGCTGTCCTGTGCCTTGCAGGGTGTCTAGAGCATCTTGGCCTCTACCCACCACTGGGTGCCAGTTGTACTCCCTCCTTAAGTGGCGACAAGCAGAAATGTCCCCTGCAGGGAAATTGTGTGCAGTTGAGAACACCGGCCCAAGCAAATAAGTGGGAACAACATGTTAGGGGCACGCTTAGGGCTTTGTCTCTGCCATGACTTTCTGATGAGGGAACTGGAAGATCCCAATGGTGTTAGTCCTTCAAGTGTTGAAGCTTTAACATCGCAAACTACCTCATTGTGTTATACAGGGCGACCTTTGCTACAACTATAAATTATGGGTCCAGACAATACGGCCTTTGTTCCTCAGAAGCGGGCATTTAGGAAATATTTGCTACGTGAATAAATGACGCTAGTTAAGAACAGGAAAAATGCTTCACTTGCTTTCAACTTTGGCCCAATGAGTCTTCCAAAATACCTCTTTTCATTCTGCTCATTGCGTGCCAAGAGCACACGTGAACTGAGAACACGATAGAACGTGGCTCTTTGACGTCGCTCTGCCACCGATGTCTGCAGGGACTGAAGGGACTGATCTCTCTCCTCCTCCTGATTTCCAGGACATGTGACGTAGGCCCCTGCTGTGTCATGAACCACTTTATTTGACATGCTTTGCTTATGACTTATTCCTCTTATGAGTTATTCCCCTTATGACTAGTTCCCTTGTGACTTATTCCCCTTATGACTTATTCCCCTTAGCAGACTGAGAGCTCTCTGCCAGTTGGATACATGTTTGATTCATTTGTGTATCCCTGCAGACCTTGCACAATGCCACACAAAAATACATAAATACATGGTTCCGGGGGTGCCCTTGCCTTTAAGGACTCTGTTTCTCCTCTCAGCCAATTTTCTCAAATGTAGGCCAGACACAATCTGTGCTCTCCAATGTCTGAGTTTTAACAGTTTTAGTCTAAAAGGACCGACGGCAAATTCTTTATTGTTTCCTGATCTACACATGATGCTCCCCAAGAGATATTTATGTAGAATCACAGACCTCACACACACAGTAAAGAACAATGAACACCATTGAAACTAAGATGCAGGCCATCTATGACTGACACTTACTTCCTCTTAGATTTTCTTTTCTTTTTAAGTCGTAATCAGATCTCTTGTTGAATGCCACTTCATCTTGATTTTGAAATCTGGCATTTCATATAAATTGTGATCCTAAAACCCATCAAGAGCTAAAGTCGGGCCCTGGCCAGTGTGACTCAGTAGTTAGAGCATCAGCCTGGGCACTGGAGGGTCTCAGGTTAGATTCCTGATCAAGGGCAGTACCTGGGTTGCAGGTCTGATTCCCACTTCTTTGGGGCATGTGTGGGGGGCAACCAATCGATGTGTCTCTCTCACATGGATTTCTCTCTCTCATTCTCTTTCTTGTTCTCCCCTCTCCCCTTCCCCCTGTCTCCTCTCCCCTCTCCTCTTCCTTTCTCCTCCCTCCACTCCCCTCCCTTCCACTCTCTCTAAAAATCAATGGAAAAAAATATTCTCACACCTCAGGTGAGGATTAACAAAGAAAGAGCTGAAGTTGGGGTCACATAAGGAGAGGCTGTGGAGGACAGTGCTCCGCCCACCTAACTTCCCGGCCAGCTGCATCTAATGGGTGGTGTTTGAAGGGGAGGGGAGGCCACTGGCCGCGATTCCCAGGGACACCAGGCTGCTAACTCCTCTAAAGGGAAGAGCTAAAGGGCCTCCCCGCCCACCTCCCATGGTCCCTTTCCAGAGCAGAGGAAAGGAACTATTCACACGGAACTGAGGTAGGTCTGGAGGTCAAACTCTGATCCGGAAGAGGGAGTACTGAGCCAGGTGTTCTTTGCACACCTCATCCTTTGGATAAAGGCCGATTGCACTTTGTATGAATCTACTCTAAGATCACACTCACACCAAAGACCTTTCGTTCGTGGAGTGTGTGGATGGTAAGTAATTGAACAGACAGAAAGGACGACGGGCAGATCTCTAGCTGGGCATAGAGCTGGGCACACACAGAGGCCCATGCAAATCGTCAGTCCTGCTGCGGGGACCTCCTTGAGCAGCTCTGAGAAACACCAGCTGACGCTGACTCCCCCATGCCAGGCAGGTCAGGAGGATATGAGACCCACGTATAAAAAAATCACAGCAACACGCAGCCCCCACGCTCCCGAGTGCTGTAGTAAAGTCCCCTAATTGAGCACATCAGAGGAGGCCAGAACTCTGGGCAGGAAAATGGCCTGCCCATCCCCGTGACACCACCCTTTGCAATGAGCTTTACTCTGCGTGTCCAAGAGCAACAGAAACGGTGTTTTTAAATAAATGGATTGCAAAATGAGGGAGAGTTTTCAAAGCCTCGCCTGCCTCCCTCTTAGAAGGCAGGTTGCCGAGCTGCTCATGAAAGTTTTTCAATAACCGTGTCTGAGAGGGTATGTGGCTCTTTTTGGTACTGGAATGATATATGTGTGAAAAGAAAAAAGTTCCCTTTGTAGAGGCACAAAAATACCTTTTACCCTGAACATGCTGTTGAGTCAAAGTCACTGTTGTCAACTGAGTTTTATTTTGTTTGCAAGTTGAATTTTTTATTTCTATTTTTTTTTTACCTCCGGCTCTTCTAAAAATTTGCCACAGTCAGACCATTTATCACTGGTAGTCTCCTCTATTGATTTCAGAGAGAGCGGGGAGAGGGACATAGAAACATCGATGACGAGAGAGAATCATTGATCTGCTGCCTCCTGCACATGCCCTGCTGGGGATCAAGCCCACAACTCAGGCTTGTGCCCTGCCCGGGAAGCTAGCTGTGACCTCCTGGTTCATAGGTCAATGCTCAACCACTGAGCCACCCGGCCGGGCTCTGTCACATTTAGTCTCCTCTAAATGTGACAAATCAACAAGCAGGTGGTGATCTACGTATCTGATAAAGCAAACACCACCAACTCTGTGAACCGAGGAAATACCATTTTCAGAGAAATGAGCCAACAGAAAAAAAGAAAAGAAGTAGGTAGAAATCTAAGAAACCGTTATTTTTACCTTGATCTTCGCCTATACTTGAAATAGCGATTAAAATGTTTTGTTATAAGGTAACAACCCCTTTCTGGAAATCATATTTGATCAGAGGTTAGTATCCTTCATCATTTAAACTCTGGACTATTTAACTTTGTATCATCTGGAACTTTGTGAAAATTGAAGTGGAGGATCCACAAAAAGCGGCTTTTAGCTTATAACGTTCATGGATTCTTACAGGAGCCAACGCTGGTGAGCTCTCAGGGGACGTCAGAGAGGTTTACTGAGCAGATATGTGGATGGCAACCTCAATCTCATAAGGAACATTCCCTGGGGTCACTGCTGCCGGCACGGGTCACTGGGCTCACTTGGTCTGACATTTCTTATATGGTCAGGCCCAGGGAGCAAGAAATAAATCAGCGATGGAACGCTGTGCCTCGGAAATGACTTCATAATTGTAAAGGGTGTCCATGGAAAGGTCTCAAAAGCACCACTGTTCTAATCAGGTCCAGCCTGGGCACACACACACAGAAGGATGGGGGGAGATGCACTCATGGAGTCTTGGAACCCCAAATATCAAGGCCAAGGAATGATGAGTGGCTGCCTCGACACGAGGTTACGAATAGCAGTCTCGGTCATTAGAGGCTGCCTCTGAGCTCTTAAATGGAGACCACCCCGTATGTTATTTCCCAGGAAAACGATCCATTGATTCATCCATGGGACTCAGACTTGTGGATGGAGCCAGGGACAGAGCAGCAAACAGAAGGACCACTGCCTTTTCAACAGTGGCGTCCTCTGCAGCCAGATGTAGAAGCTAAGCCTTTGAGCTGCCCATCCCAGCTCTCCTATAACAGGCTTATTTACTGTGGTCATCGGCCATAAAGCAGAACCTGACAAGAGAGATGACTTCCAGAGAACACCGGCCACGGGCTGCATTTCCTGCTCGTAAAACTTTCAACACTCCTTGCGCCTCCCTTAATCTCATTGAGGGGGATCCAAGAGGTGCAAGGTGGCTGGTGGAATGGTGGCTGCGCTACTGAAAAAATAAATTCTTGTCCTTGCCTATTCCCATTCTTTCTCCTACTACTCAAATTCAGAATGTCATCCCTTTCCCGTCAATAAAACACGATGAAGTATAAGAATGTTGGAAATATCTGCACCCTAATCATTAACCCATTGGTCTTAGGAAAGGAAATTCAAAATAGAAACTGTCAAAGAACAGGGTGTTTGTATGAGACAATTACCCCAAATCCTATATAATAAAAGCCTAATATGCAAATTGTTCCCTAGGGCTGTCATTTGACCAGGAGTTCTACTGCTTGCTATGATGTGAGCTGACTGCCAGGGGATGGCGTGGAACATAGAGGGCATCGGTGACACGGTGCTGGCAGCAGGTGGCAGTGGAGGCGCTGCTGGCCCTGATGGGCCCTGACAAGAGCCGGACCATGGCAGGATGGTGGAGCAGGTGAGCGGATGGCACCAGGCCCCATCGATCACCCAGCAGATGGTGACCGGCAGTGGCGGTGGGGGGCAGGGCCACAGCCCGGCTCTCAGGCGCCGAGGGAACCGGTGGGGGCCCAGCCCTGATTAATCGCTTTATTAGATATGAAATGTTTTTTTCCCTTCCACCAGACCATCCTATATAATAAAAGCCTAATATGCAAATTATTCATCCTGGAGTTCAACTGGGAGTTTGACAGCTTGCTATGATGTTCACTGACTACCAGGGGTGGTGCAGAACAAGGTGGGTTCAGCAACACAGAGCTGGCCACGGTGGCAGTGGAGGTGCTGCCAGCCCTGATGGGCCCTGACAAGAGCAGACCATGGCAGGACGGTGGAGCAGGTGAGTGGGCAGCACCAGGCCAAGGCGGGTTCAAGCCAGGGCCTGATTGCCCCACTGATCGCTCCGCAGGTGGCGACCAGCAGCAGTGGCGGGGGACAGGGTGGCCGCCTGGCTCCCAGGCACTGAGGGAGCCAGGTGGGGGGCCCTGCCCCGATCAATCGCCCCACAGGTTGGATGGTGGAACAGGTGAGGGGGCAGTGCCAGGCCATGGTGGGGTGCTAGGCAGGGCTGCAGGGCTGGGGGCGCAAGCTGGGGCTGCGAGCCTGGGGATGCAAGATGGGGTCCGATCCCTGCAGGCCGCCCCGAGGCTGCGAGGCTGGGGGCGCAAGCTGGGGCTGCAAGATGGGGTCTGATCCCTGCAGGCCGCCCCAAGGGACCCCGCCCGTGCACGAATTTGTGTACCGGGCTTCTAGTAATAATAACAGGTGCACTTTACTGAATATGATATACACAGGGACCTTAGCATGCATATTAATCAAATTTTGTCTTCATAAAATAATAGTAGAGATAGATTATATTCCCATTTCACAGATGAAGATACTGAAGAAGTGAGAAACTGCCATGTTGTCAAAGTTAGGAAGTGGCAGGAGGGGAATTTAATACGAAACCGTTCAAAACCAAGGCTCCAGCTTTCTCCATTGCATCAAACTGCAGCCCGTGTCTCATCCGGTGTGTTGTTTATTTTTGTACTGTTAGGAAAACTGGAGGCAAAGAGGAACCGCCTATTAGTAAAAAAAGACTGTCCATATACTCCGTGAGGAGTATTTTCTCTGGTTCCTGGCGACTGTCCCTCTGCCTTTGATCATCTTGCTTTGCCCTGGCCTATTATTCTCTGTCGATGGCATCTTAAAGGATACTTTCTTATATGGTCACCAGTGAGTCGGCCGCATACTGTGAAGTGAGTGGTCTGGTCTCAGACAGCCAATGGGAGGTTTTAAAGGGACAGCCCTTTCTTGTATGCTGTGCACTTCCCTAGCTTGGGCTCTTTAGCAACACAGAAGACACAGGACACGTACAATCCCTGGGCCCGGGGCTGTTGGTGGCAGACCATATCGGACAAGAATAAGCCCGTCGGGGTGCGGGATGTGGGATGTATCAGCAGGCCGAGCCCTTCCTCAGTTCAACAAGAATTCTGCTCTCCATCTGCATAAACCTGGCGATGGGGAGCCCCACGACTGGGGACCAGGCCATGTGGAGAGTCATTTGTCATATCGTTTTACAGTCCGACCCGTCGAGGTCCAAGACTAATTACAATGGGGTTTGTTAAGAGCCCTGACGTAGCTACAGACTTCAACTCTGGAGGGGCGACGCTTTAGGTCTGGTGTCAGATTCGACTGAAATAATAAACTGCACAAGGTGTTTTTCAACATGTTTTACAGGGAGCTCGCCCAGGACCTCTCTGCATTACATAGTTATTCCTGCTATTTTCTCACCATCCCTGGGACGGCTCCAGCAAGCCCGTTTTGCTCACTCTCTAACTCCCTAATATAAATGGCTACTCAATTTTAATTCACAATTTAAACACAGCAGTGACCTAACAAAAGGGGGGAAATTTTCTGAACTTCTTGTCTTTTACTTCTATTCCCGCCTAGATTATAGACGTTAGCAAGAAAATCTGTTTATGCCCCTTAGAATTTTCTAAAATATGTATTTTTTTATTGATTTGAGAGAGAGAGGAAGGGAGAAGGGATAGAGAAATAGAAACATTGCTGAGAGAGAAACATTGATCTGCTGCCTCCTTTATGTCCCCTACTGGGGATCAAGCCTACAACCAGGGCATGAGCCCGGACCGGGAATCGAACTGATGACCTTTTGGTTCATGGGTCAATGCTCAACCCCTGAGCCACACCAGTCTGGCCCCTTAGATTTTTCTAATTGAGGCCAATTGCCACCTTGGCCATATGATAAGACAGGCATGAACATCATGCTGAGAAACCCACCCTTATGAATCTGCATGCAAACATGAAGAGTCGAAGTACCCAGGCAGCCTGAACACGCCTTGAGTACAGGCTTCCCCAAATTCTGAAACCAGACTGGCAGCTTCTGAGAGCCCCGTTCTTCTTCTCAATGTCTCAGGCCACACGAGAGGCCGTGAGCCTCACCGCCCAGGTCCAGGCTCAGAGCTGAGCCAGCTGAGTCAGGAGGGAGGGCGTCAGAAGCGCAGTGAAACATCGCCGCGGTCGCACACACACTCAGAGCTCTCCCTTTTCCCTTGTACCATACGGTGTGTCAGCAAAGTACCGAAATGTCCAGATGACAAGTCCCACCTACTAGTATGGGGATAAGTCCCACCTACTAGAATAGGGAGCCATTCTGATTTTTCCACAAGACAACAAACACAGAGCTACTTCTAGTCATCAGAGCGGACGATGATGTTTTTGCCATGGTCGGTCTATGCTGTTTCTTTCATCTATCTCTCCAAGTCACCCATGACCTGCCCCAAAGTGACATAATCTGCTTCCAAAGCCAGTTGATGCTGGGGGGGGCCCTTCAGTCTGAGCATTTTTGCAGGTTATTGGCTTTTCCCTTTCTCTTTTGGTCAATGCTGATCCGGTAGGAAAACACGTAACTCACATTTTGCTTGTCAGTATTTTTGCAATTCAGAGTTCAATTTTACAAAGGCCTGGAAAAGGGTGGAGCTTACTGACTAAAAATGGTAGTGTGGGCTTATCTGTGGATTTCAATTACATATGATATTCCTTTCCTCTACTTCTAACACAGACCTCTGATATGTCACACGTTTTCCCTCCTTCCTGACAACGCTGTTAAACAATAGCCGGACTCTATCCTGTGGAAACACTGTGATGTTTGAATCTAGGGGCCACTTACTTGCAAAACATCATTTTGTAACTTTGCACATTTAGGGAATGTTTCTGCGTATTTGTTATGGTGGGGAAAAGGAGACATTTTGTGGGGGGCTAGCAATTTGAATCTGTGCCAGTAACCTCTGCACATTCTTGTTAGCCTATAGTCTACCAGGGGTGGGCAAACTTTTTGACTCGAGGGCCACAATGGGTTCTTAAACTGGACCGGAGGGCCGGAACAAAAGCATGATGGAGTGTTTGTGTGAACTAATATAAATTCAAAGTAAACATCATTACAGAACAGGGTATGGTCTTTTTTTTTTTTTTTTTTTTAGTTTTATTCATTTCAAACGGGCGGATTCGGCCCGCGGGCTGTAGTTTGCCCACGGCTCTAGCCACTGCCCCTCCTTTAATTATCTGGTCCTGCAAGACCTGTTTACCTAAGTACTACCCCCATTTTAGAGAGGCCGTAACCATGAACAATACACAACCCCCAGACGGAGTTATCAGTGCTGGTGCCAGGCCAGGCCTTGAGGTGTGGTCTCACGGCCCCAGGCCCAACACACAGGGATTTTTGCAAAGCCCGTGAAAGGTCCAGATGTCCCATCCCATATTTGGGGGACAAAGAAACCAAAGAGTATAAAGGAAAAGCTTCCTCCATATTGGCTTGCTCAATATTTGCAGAGAAACACTCTCCCCTGAGCCACTGGACTGGTACATGTGAAACGTCTGGTAATAAATGGGTTTTTCCTGTGCTTCCGGTACTCCTGCGTACTTCTCGGTCGCCTGGTAAATTCTGTAACAGTTAGGCTCCGTTAAAGCATGTGGGTGCCCTTAGCACCTAGAAAGTTCATTTATAACCACGCTGGAAAATGCCCACAATCTAGTCCCGGAATCTCGTCTAAGTGAGGCCAGGCAAACTCTAGGAATCGCCCTAGACACGGTGTTCAGAGAGGGTTCCCTCAGAGCTGTTTCATTGGCCTGGGTGCTCTTCCAGGGTTAGGAAACGCGCAGTAGTTTCCTGACTTCGGAAGAGTTTGGGCACCTGGATGGTCACTTCTGTTTCTTCACATACGAGTGGCTTCTGTCGGCTTTGGAAGGCAGCAGCATCCTACACAGCAGCACCCTCCCCTCCGGAAAGCTGTCACTGATGTGTGCCTCCGAGGAGCACTGCGACACTCAGGTTTGTGTACAAGCTTTACAGGCTGAGTGGCTAACCCAGGGAAGCCCCGCATGGGCAGAGTGATGGGAAGAGTGCTTTCCAGGAGCTGACAAGAGAAGGGCTAGGGGAGAGGGGACTGAGGAGACAGGGGAGGTTGACGTGTTTTATGAGCGTGGCGCTCAGAGAAAGAGCTTCTCTAAGGTGCAATGCTGGCCGCCCACGTGGGCTCGGGGAAGGAGGACTGCTCTTGCACCGAGGACGGAGTCATATTTTCACCGGAGGAAGGCACAGGAATGATTACATTTCAGCTCAGGGTGCCCGGAATTAGTAATAAGAGGAACTGTGCACCTAATTCCAGGAAAATCTCAATGATAAGTTATCCTGAAAATTTAATTTACCGAAGTCTATTCTAAAACTACAAAGACAAGTGCTTCACAGCGTGCACCCCTCTTGTGATCCACATTTGAATGAACAGAGAAGCCAGGAGGAGCATTTGAGGAAAATATCAGCAAAGCAGATAAGTCCCTTGTTATCTCGGCTAGATCTAGTGCATGGAAACTTCCAGGGGCTTTGTTTTCAGAGGCCAGGCGGAAAATAGAATGCTAAAATTCCTAGAGAGATCTTCAACACCCAGTGACTGGGAAATCCCTGTTGGTAAGTTACAAATCTATTTCACATGAACCGTGTTATCATAACGCAGGAATTTGCCCATCACCTACACTGAAATCCAGGGAAGAGCGATGCCCTGCCATTATGAAACGGCAATCTCAGAAATTCAGTCCAGGGCTTCCTGCTCATTTTGATTAATTACTCACCGAGTCTGTAGGAAGTGGGAGCTTGTACGAAAGGACTCTCCTATCCATTCTCTAAGACACCCCCGGGGAAAAGTCAAGCATCAATGCCAAAGAGGGATATTCAAAGAAAACAGCAGTGATTGCTATTATTTTATGTTAACAAGCAAACCACAATTTTATTCTTAACAAAAAAAATGTACTTCTATCTTCTCATTGCCCTCTGTGAAGGTAAGAGGAAAAAACTCCTCCACGAGTACTGCACTTGTGTCAATTTCAATGTGGGGGGAAAAAGTAAAGATTACTTGTTTGGGATATAAAATAAACCAAATCTAGCAACCTGGATATAAAATTATATCAGCAACAAAACCAGAGCCATTGTCATAGTCTCATAGACTTATAACCTCCAAATTCTCCTAATGATTTCTTTCGTCTTGGAAAAGAACAATGTATTAACTTTGACTAAAAAGCATCCAAGAGAAATATGCCCAAGTAACTCAATTTTTCTGATGTTAAAATGTTGATTGTTCTCATAGACATGCATTTCATAATTATTTCTCGCTTTGGAAAACCCTTTCGCCATGGGACATGTTTACTGAATGTTGCATTGAAAGAAGACACAAACCACCCATCAGCAGGAGGCAAAGAAACCCAGAGAACTCAGCCCTTTCGGCCAAAAGCCCCGGCCCTTCCTGAATGGTTTCCTCAAGGAACCTGATCTCCTAGGCAAACGCTGTACACACATCCTGAGGGGGCCACCTCGGGTTTTCTGTTGTAAACGCTTTCATTGTTTCCTGGTAGAAGACACTTTTCATTTAACCCTACAGAATAGTTTCCAAAGGCATCTTCTCACAGGGTTCAAAGCTTTAAATTACAAGATCACGGTTCCCATTGAGAAAGTGCACTGAGCTCTATGGAGGAGAGAAACATATAACCAGGTACAAGTGTAATTCTCTCAGGTCGCCCTGTGAGGGCTGCGCAGAATGGATGAACATTCCCGAGAACAAGAGCGTGGGCGAAGCAGGCACCGGCTCTGTAACCAATCGTGCTGGGGCCACTCCACCCAGGGAGACAATTCTCTCTCCTTAACAAGCAGAGAAGTGATATTTTAAAAGGTCCTCATTCACCTCATTTCCCTGAACCAGAAGACTGTAGTAATGTCATTCCTTTCATAGGATCAAAAAGAGCATGAGCATCAGAGTACTGGCGCTTTTTGGAAACACTCCCCTTCAGCTGACTCACAGAGGTGAACGGTGTAAGTAATAGTGCAGAGAGTACCCGCAACTGAGCGCAAGTGTCTGATTTTGTCCACACACATGTTGTATGATTCACGAGGCCTTTTTGTCCCGTTTGGTAGATCTGGGCACATACCAGTGCCTGGGGCTTACCTTATCGTCTGTAGGTAGGTCTTCAGTTCTCTGGATGGTACAGACGTCCTAAATCACTGTGTTGTGGAAGAGCAGGGACTCTAGAATAAAATAAATGAAATAAGTAAACTGGAAGAGAAGGGGATTCCATGTTTTATCTTAATAATTTCAGTTCTGAAACTCTAAAAAATAAGAGCTGCATTATTACAAGGGATTACTGTTGATTTATAACAGTTAAATAGAAAAGGGATTAGCAGTCATAAAAAATTTGTGGCCACCCTAGCAGTGTGTTAAGCTAAACTTGATTTCATGTGTTCATGTAGGTTTAGCTTTTATTTTTTTTTCTAGTAGTGAAAGCAAGAAATATATATGGCTCATTCGTTTGTCTTTACAAAGAGTAAAAAGTGTGTGAGTCTGTGTAAGACCTGTACCTTTCTATCTTGTTTAAGGTCCCTCTCATTGGTGTTCCTGTTACGTGTTATGATAATTAGATGAAGGGAAGGAGATATTTTATGTCACAATGCATTCCCAGGAACCAGGATTATGTTTACACACTACTCTGTGAATTTACAAATATTAGTTTCTGGGTCTGTTCAAGGAAAACATGTGTGAGTCCCTTGTTTTTGCATTTCGCTCTGCCATTTTGAATAGCAATCACATCTAAAATGAATCTGTTTCTTAAGTTTCTGATTTTAGCATTATGGTCCTTGGAATCATTTCTGATTGAACAATGAAACCAATGCTCTCTGGTCCATTTATTTCCCCCTTCTCACCCTCCAATAAGAAACGAGACAAAAGAACACACACACACACACACACACACACACACAGAAGAAAGAACATTTAAAAAAGAAAATAAAGATAATCAAACATAAAATACATGGCTGATGTAAGATAGGCAAAGATAAGTCAGATTACTTTTAGGTTTTGAACTTTTTAACTGAGAGATAATTGATAGAGTTATTGAAATAATAAAAATGAAGAGAAATAACTTGTTTTTCAGAAAGCTGATGTGTTCATCTTTTAAGACACTGAGGGGTCAATGTCTGGTTAATATATGTTAAGCTGAAAATGTTGAGTTTTAGGGTTGGGAGTCACAGAATAGATGTCACTCTTCAAGAAATGGGCGGAAACTCGTCCACACTTGAGGAAATATCTGCATAAAGAGTGTTGAAGCACGAAGAAGAGCCAGGGGTACGGGGGAAAGAGGAAGGGTCAAGCAGTCACACTGGAGGATGGAGAAAGTGTTTAGAGAAGACATCGTTAGTCAACAGTGTTACATGCTATAGGTATCTTTGAAAGAATGAGAACTATCTGATTATAAGATTTGATTTTGGAAAAATTTTGTGACTTCTGAGGCAGGTATTTTGCTTAGAAAGAGGGTACAAAAGTCAGCTGACAGGACGAGCAAAGCTCAATGGTGATGAGAAGAGAAAAAAAGTGTGGTTGAGTTGAGGCACTAATACTCAATGTTCTCCCAGCACCTACAGCTTTCGGACTATTGTTATTTTGGGTGCTACCTGTCCAACTCTCATTGTAAGACTGCAAGTGTGGGTTCTGAATCCAAACTAGTTGTGAATGAACCCAGTTTGGCCATGTAACAGCTCAGCCTGTGTAACCTTAGTCAAGACACTCAATCTCTAAGCCAACTCTACCTTTAAAATGGGATAAAATAAAATTTTCCTATGGTTTGTGTTGAAGATAAAATGAGTTAATAGCTATAAAGCACTTGAGTACTGGCAACTATCTTAAAATGCTTTAGAATCCTAAGATACAGTTATTATTTATATTTATATATTCATATATTCAAATAAAATGGTCTCGTCCTAGTCAGCTGAAATCATTGGTTGGGAGACTAGGAATAGACTCTTCATAGGTAATGGGAAATTTTAAGGAGATGTTTTTCAAGGGTTGTGTGAAATTGATTGGATCAAAAATAGAACTAGTCATATTCTTCTAGCACCAAGTAACTTCTTAATTAGTATAGGCCATCCTGAAACAAACAAGACAGGATGGAACAACAGTGCTGAAAACACTCAGGCCAATCAAGTAAAGTACAGAAAGTCTAATAATTTTTTTGTCATTAGATTTCATTGTTCAGGGTGATTAAAATTCTCTGAGCTCCTCAAAGTCTCTTTGTAATAAATATATCCTATACTCCCCACCAATTTTCAATTTTATCTCGAAACAAAGCACAGTGAGAAAAACAATAAGACACAGATTCTTTCCATGTAAATTAATTAGCTTAACACCATAGGAAAAAAATGTACGCAAACAAAATTTAAATATGCCAATGAAAATAGACAAATAACGTTGTTCAAAGATAGTTGCTGCCTTGCTCTTAAGGTTCTTAATTTTCTGCTCACTCCTGCAGAAAATTATTAAATGCTTTTCTGCTGATACCAGACAATTACCTCCTATGGAAATAAAATAGTCAAAAGAGTCTGGCAATCTAGTCCAGAGAAGAATCTAAAACTGGACTTATTATTTGATAATGAAGTTTGGAGATGAAGATTGTTTGAATTATTTACAATTCAACAGAATGAGGGTCTATATATGTAGAACTCTATTATTCCTGTTTTATTTTGTCCAATTATTAGAGATAAATATTAAGGAAGAGTCTTTTCAAAAAAATATTTAACAAAGAAGAAAAGAAGACATTTAGGAGATTAGAGGAGTTTTTAAAACATATTTTTTAATTGATTTTTTAGAGAGAGAAACACTGATGTGAGAGCACGTTGATTGGCTGCCTCCTGTGCGCCCCCTACTGGGGATCTGGTTATGTGTGCTGACCAGGAATTGAACTAGCAACCTACTGGTGCAAGGGACAATGCCTAACCAACAGAGCCACAGTGGCCAGAGCTAGAGCAGTTTTTACCACAATAAGAATGAGCTCACAACAATACAGTGTGATTTGCGGGCTGTCAAAAAGCAAACTGAGCTTGTTATTAAAAAAGATATCTCAACAAGATAAACAAATTAGTTCAATAAAGTTGTGGCTGAGAAATATTTGTATGATTTTTTTTTTGTTTTTTTTTGTTTTTTTAGTCAGCCAAATTAATAGCATTTTGGGGGTCTTACTTGCCATTTTAATATCATAAACACATGCAAAAAGCAGGAGTGGTGGCTCCTATATGAAGTACTTTGAAAACCCGTTCAAGTGGCCTTCGCATGCGGAAAATGAAGCCTGGCTAACTGACATGCCAGCTTCTTGTGCATATATTCGTTTGCTCAGCAAATATGACTGTGTGCATGTTATGCATCAGGCACTGTTTTAGGTTTTGGGGATGTAAAGGTGAGCAAAGGCAGACACAGCGCTCCCATGTCTCCATTTTGCTGAGATAAATATTAATGAGATTATCACACAAATATCGTTGTATACATACAGCAATGGTAAGTGCTGTAAGATCACATCGCAGGAAGACCTGAGAAACCCAGAGAAGGATTGATCTGGGCCCAGTGAAGCCAGAGTGAGGGATGGGGGTGAAGAACCTTCCTGAAAGAGAGCGGAGCTTACCCAAGGCCCTGGGATGGCTGGGAGAATGGTGAGATGGGTACTGAGAGAAGCCAGGGTGGGGTCTCAGAGCCATGGCTCAGGCTCAGGTGAGGCAGCAAGAGGTGGAAGGGGTTGGTGTCCAGAAGGGGCCAAACTGACTGTGCATTAACGATTTTTAATTTTTATCCTGAGACCAATGGAAAGTTTCGAAGGGATTTAGCAGGAGGCATCCTGATCATATTTATGTTTTGAGAGTCCTACAACTGGAACTTGAAGGCTCACTGGAAATATTGCAGTAGGCATAGCAGAAGCAAGAGAAACATAACAATGAGAGAGCCCGCCCTGGCCGGTGGCTCGGTTGGAGCCTTGTCCTGTGCACCAAGAGGTGGTGGGTTTGATTCCAGGTCAGGGCACATACCCAGGTTGTGGGTTAGTGCCCTGGTTGGGGTGCATGCAGGAGGCAACTGGTCCGTTTCTCTCTCACATTGATGTTTCTCTCTCTCTCCCTTCCTCTCTCTAAAAATCAGTAAACATATCCTCCAGTGAAGATTAACAATAAAAGAATGTGAGCCGTTGTGTATTATGAATGATCCAACTAAATTTGAATTCTCTACTATTCATCTTTGAAACTTCTGTTAGTTCTGGTGAATATTAAAAGGTTAAACATTCACTTCCAATATATTTTCTTTTTACAACTCTCTTTTTCATACAAATACAAGGACTTTTAAAATGTTTTATGTGTAACCCATGGTTTTACTAACAAAAATAATAGTTCATGTTAGAAATTAGTTACATCAAGATGTAGCTACCTTAAATCATTTTTGAAAGAAGGTAGAGTATAATTAAATGCTACTAGTACATCCATAAACAACCGTCAAGATCTACCCCACTTACATAAAATACAGTAAATAGTTTATACTTTCATAATGCACTTAAATTGCTTGTGTTTACTGTCCTCTCTTCCATCCCCATTATTCAACTTTTGATAGATGGAGGTGTTAATAGAAACATTAAAAAAAGATAACTCGCTTTCTCATAAGCAAACCAAATACAAAACACAACAATGTCTCCCTAGTTATTTTCATATTTTTGTAAAGAAGCATTTTTGCTTCTGACGTTAAACATTTCTCTTAGAATCCTGAGTCATTTTCTTTCTCACCAATAGTTAATCTCTTGAATGCTGCTTTCACTCCAAATCTATAGCTTACATTCAATATTTTTTGTTATTAGCAACACATTTAGAAAAGGAAACGTATAATCACAAGTGTATCGGCATAATGTTCTCCCAGTGGAATAAGTAACCCTATAGCCCATGGCAGTTGAAAGGGGCCCTCTCTGTAGAAAGCGCCTGTACTGTAGACTCATGTAGCTCCTGGACCTCCCAGGCTGGATGCTTCTCATTATTTTATTATTAATCCATCATATTCACGAGAGCATGACAATCAAGGGGTTCCAATTGCAATGGATGTCGGTGCAGAGGTTATCTACACTACAAGGAATATAAATGAGGAAATCATACCTTTGATTTTTAAAAATAAGCTTCCTTTGTGGCATATTGTCCACAAAATGCGCCTCTGTCCTGAAATGTTTAAAACAAACACACAAACAAATAAACGAGCCTTTTCTCCAGGTTTGAGGGAAAACCTGCTGAGACACAATTTTCTGTGCTCAGCGGGCCAATGATCGGTCGCATGCACTCAAACTCATGGGTGCCAATTCCCGGGAAGGGCGAGTCAGAAATTCCTCCCTGTGACACAATCTATGTTCAGGATTTGGCTGGTAATCAGGGTAGTTCTGTATCTTTTTTGATAAAAAAAAATACCCAAATGTGTCTGTATCTAAAAGGGGAGCAAACCTATAATAATTCTTCCAAGAAGAACTCAAAGCAAATGGTCTCCACACATATTCTCAGGTTCCAGATTTGACAAACAGGAAAAAGAGCAGCAACCCCAAACTTCCAATTTTTTTAAATAGCAAAGCTGTTCAGCATCTTTAAATGCCTCATGATGTGTGGAGAGGACACCGGGAGGGAAGAGTTTAAAAGAGAAACATTTTCTTACTTAATAAATGGAAGTCCAGACGGACTTCTATGCTAGGCTTTCATTGCCATTTCAAGGCTCCACGTGAGCTCAAAGAGAGGAAGCACCCACATCTTGCCCCAGATTACTATTTAAACAAAGGTGCATGTTCATAAGTCACATGAAAAGCAATTAGGCCCTCCACTGACAGCACCATGAGAAACCATCTGTGAGGGCCAGCGTTTCATATTTGGGAAAAATAAGCTGGGAGAGGGTTTTTTTGTTTGTTTGTTTGTTTTTCGTTTGTTTGTTTGTTTTTTGTTGTTTTTTTGTTTGTTTGTTTTCCTTCTCAGCCACTACCCACTTTGGGCCAGGAATGTTGTAAAAAATTTTAAACTGGCTTGAGTGAGGATTATTATTGCTGTTATACATGTTTAAAATTATTTCCTGATTCATGCATTGAGCTCAAGTTTGGCATTTCATGATGATACTTGGTATTTAAGAAATGGCTAGAATGTGATTAGATTTTTTTTCTTTTCTGGAATGTTTTGTGAATGAGCTAGACTTTTAATATCAAAGAAAAGAAATGAGCTGGGAAGACCCTGGTAGGAATTATATTCATATTTATACTTATTTATATTTACTAAAATATTAATGTGTCAGCATAAACATATGTTTAGAGTATGCTTATTTTTATGTAAAGTTTTTAGAAATATAATAAGTGGACCTTTTCCTTTTCTTTCAGAATGCTTATTCTAGTTAGTAAGAGGGTACCTGTTCTTTTTAAGAAGTACACATTTAAGGAAGAAAGCAAGAGATTGACCACTCCTAACACTTTGAAACTACTTTTTCCACTTCAATTTATTCACTGACCAAATATTCATTGTCCACCTGTCACCTGCCAGAACATTCCAAAGTGAGAGGGACGCAATGATAAAGAGGCAAGCGGAGGGCAGGAAGTTTAGAAGACCATTAAACCAATGAATAAGTACATTATAATTAAAATTTTGATAAGCTCTTTTAGGAAAAGTATACATAACTGAGGGGCTGTTCTAATCTTGAGTGCATTTTCAAGTTTTCCTGTGGAAATTTGAAGGAGGTATGGCTAAAAGAAGGCCTTGGGTGGAGTGGGGAAGAGAAGAAGAAGGTCATGTGGAAAGGCTGTGGGCCAGGAGGCTGCAGGCATTCAGAATCAGCTGACTGATGGCCACTGGAGGACTTTGAAGTTGGGAGGTGACAGGCTTCCTGTCAAATGATCACCTGGAGTGATGACTTTGAAAACTTATCTAACAGTATTTAAGATATTCCCAAAGCTTCAGAGACACCCGTCTCATGGCGAGGGGAAGCTGTGCACACTCCCGCAAGGCGCTGTCAGGTCCCTGGCTCTGTGCAATGATAAAAAAGTTCAGTTATTGGCTGCTTTCAGGCCTCTGAGTCTGATTTAACAAAATAGACAAACCAAC
>NW_006297021.1:4178313-4179754 GCF_000327345.1 Myotis davidii | reverse complement strand
ACTATCATGTTTCTAAGAGACATGAGATCAAGTCTGCAGGTCAGCTTTGGTTCAGAGGTGAAGTGTCTAGTCCATTTATTTTTTAAGTCTTATTTTGGTTTTAGTCCTCCATAACAGAACAAGTGGGCCATTTCAGTGAATAACAGTGTGGGAACTGCTGTTCTGAGTAGCTGGGTTGGGGTAACAAGATTTAGTGAAGACACTGCACATGCATACAGTGAAGGGAAAATGTCCATGTGGTGAATGGTAGCTATTCCACAGCTTCTCATCTCATTCCCCGATGAAGGACATGAGAAAGAAGACAAGGGTGAGCTTTGGCCAGTGGCATTGGAACCAAAGACCCAGTCCATGTGACCCTGGTGGGACAGGGCTAACATGACCTACTTGGTGGTGGGGTTGCTACCAGTTGGGCACCAGGGTGCCATGCAGCCAAAGAAACACCCGGTAGCCAGGAAAGAGATTACGCGGGGAGATCAGTTGGAGAAGTGCCAAGGGAAATGTCATCATTGTCACGACCAGGTAATCAGCTCAGGCAACAGGACAATTAAATGTGCGTTCAGCAGTCCAATGAGCTTGTGTCATATAGCCCTCGCTGAGGTTCAAGTTTGGCATGGTTGGCCTAAGGCAGTCCTGGGAGGTTGTAGGTGTCTGTACCATGATCTGGGCACTGCCCCTTACTCAATGGATGATCCCATGAAACTCTCTTAGTCTTTCACAAGGAAAATAGAAATAAAATCCTCACAATGTTGCTGGAGAATTTAATGGCATAATATCCCATGTCCGGCATAATGTGAACACTAAGTAAATGTTAGCTATTACTATGTCAAAACCTGTGTCAAACTGTGGTTCCTCTGGTTTGGGGTCTATACATCTATGCAACAGGAAGCACCAGACTGTGAAGTTGATCTTATGTGTAAAGCACGTAGAGTCTTAAAGGGAATACTGTATCAATGTGAAGTATTCTGTAACATACAACTAGAGACTTCATCTCAGCTGGATAAATATTATTATCCGCATCACAGAAAAGTTAGAGCGAAGCAGGGAACCAAAGTAGCTTGTCAGAGGAAGTCAGAGTTTGAGATTAGAACGCCGGCTTTCCCAGTTCCCATGGGCATGGTTAGGCAAAGACGCTCCGAAGCAAAAATCCCCATCCACTCCTATCACTCCAAATGTTCAAATGATTACAACCCAGCCAATTCTTTCTTTATTTTTTCACTCAGCTCATATCTCTGACTTAAGCAGAGAAATACTTCATGTTTGTGGCTAACAAGGTGGGTGACTGCACAAGATGCAGGGGCTGGGGGTTTCCGGTCCATTTACAAGATGACCAAGAGAACGTTAGCAACCCAACCTCCTGCCACGTAGATGAGTTAATACTGAAAACCAAAAGAATCGTTCACTACCAGAGTAATAGAGCGATAATTTCTCAGGGTGCAGGAAC
>NW_006297021.1:4166810-4177991 GCF_000327345.1 Myotis davidii | reverse complement strand
AGCTGTGTCATTGTTTTCCCCTGTGGGACCACACTCCTTAGGTTCTTTTCTGCATAAGTTGTATGTATGTATCTGGGTTTTAAAATGTTGATACAACCGCACTTACTAAAACAGATTATAGTGAAGAAATGATTCTTGGAAAACCGAAACAGAACAGGGGAACTATTGGCTGTGGTGCAAACAGTACTGCCTCTTCTCTGCCACACTAACTTTCATTGCTGTGTGAAACTCAATCCAGGAAGATGTCCATCTTATTATACATCCCAGCAAAATAATTTTCACTCGGCATGTAGAAGATTAAAGACAAACAAACAAACCTCTCAACTACACTATGTTTGTAATCCATGAAACTTCTTGCTTTCCTCCTACTGCATTTTGGTGGAACAGAGCTGATCAGCAGTGATCGCCATGGCTGGAAGGTCAGGGACTGGATGAGGATGGGGACAGAGAACACTGGGGCCAGGTGCTGGGGGAGCAGGACTGGCCACACGGGAAATGGACTAGAGACAGCTAAATCCAGAATCTGCCGGGTGGCCTACATCTAAATTCCACAGATGGCCTAAATTTGCATATCATCTTGTCTACTCTGGGAATATGTATTAATTATAAGGCAAACAATGAAGGGAAATTAAGAGGATTTTATGACTTTTTGTAAATGAATTTTTGATAAAATCCAGAAAAAAAAGATGAAATGGCCCAAATTACAAATGCTGCATTACACTCTAAATTATTTTGAATTGTATGTTAATCTACATATTGACATTAAAAATTATGGTTACTTTATTTTTTAAACATACCAATCAACGCCAGAAAAACAACCTGATATGAATTTCAAGGTAATTAGCACTTCTACACTGTACTTTATTTCATTTGCCTGTATAAATTAAAGAATAAATGTCTCTAACACAGAAAAAAACACCCCACATTCAGTGGAGTCATCAGAGAGGGATCTTTAACCATGCAGGTATTTTAAGTGGCTGAAAATATCAGGTTCCCAAAATGATCAATGAAGGTTCACTGATTTATGAAACTGCTCATTAATACAAGCCTACGGATACCCAAGATCTTTAAAGAACAAACTCTATGTTTTTAAGATAATGAAGAACTTATCTAAAATACTAGAAAGTATCATTAAAATGGTACCTTAAAGTCTGAAAATTACAAATCAAAAGTGTAAAACAATGAAATGATTTGAACACCTGCATGAGAAATGATTGTGTTTGCTGATAGCTGCCATTTTATGAATTCTAGTAGGGAGTCCAAATGGAGAAAAACAAAGATGTTCAGGATGCTATTTTTAAGTGTGACTTTTCTTTCTTCCCTGCTATTAACATTCTAACAAGAGGGAAGGGGGTTTAGAGACTGTAAGACCACCTGGCTGCCATTATGGAGAGCTGAATCCTCTGTCACTGGTAGCAACCACAGGGCCTTTGCTGGAAGGTGGGGACCACCGGGGGTGGTCCGAGGGGAGGCCTCCCTCACCACGAGCACCCTGACCACTCCTGGCCTCCACTAACACAGTCAAGGTTGCCCGGAACATTGGCTATAGTGAGAAAGTAGAAAGGAAGAGTAGAGTGGAATTTAATTCCCTTAAAGACCCTTTCAAAATAGGTTATGTCTCTGTCCCTCAATTTAAAATCCTCTCACGTTGATTATCTTCTCTATACTGGGAATACGTATTAATTATAAGCCAAACAATGAAGGGAAATTAAGAGGATTTTATCAAATGTTATCATTTGTAAAGACCCTTCCTCTACACTGGACTCTGCTCTTAGAGCAAATACTGCTGGGATTGGCTGGCTGGGCTTGGTGAACTAAACATGGTGCAAATCTCTGTCCTTGGACAAGCTGAACCCTGAGATAGGTCTTGGGTCCCAGGCCTGCTCCCAGAGCTTAGAGACCGTTGCAGAGAGAGTGGCCCCGGGGCCTCATTCCCCGGGGGCCTCATTGGATGGGCTGCCTCTAGAGCAGTGGTTCTCAACCTGTGGGTCGCGACCCCTTTGGCGGTCGAATGACCTTTTCACAGGGGTGGCCTAAGACCATCCTGCATATCAGATATTTACATTATGATTCATAACAGTAGCAACATTACAGTTATGAAGTAGCAACGAAAATAATTTTATGGTTGGGTCACAACATGAGGAACTGTATTTAAAGGGCCAGAAGGTTGAGAACCACTGCTCTAGAGCTTAGTGAGGCTAATGCATCTTTGTGCCCCACCAGGACTGCTGCATCAATTCGTTTTGTTTCTCATCTCAGGATCAGCTCGCCCGCACTGTCCAACCTGACAGTCAGCCAACTGAATAAATCTACTGTACTCTAGGTGCTGCGAGGAGCAGAGGAAGGGCCCCTCCAGCGCCTCTAGGCTCTTGCTTTCCCTGCAAGCATCCTTTCCCCCCTCACACAAGCTCAAATTTTATAATCCATTTCTGGGGGAAATGGGCTCACTTCCATTTCCAAAATAGCAAGTAAATTCCACTTTCTGAGCTAGCGTAGAGTGACTGGTGGCACCTGCTTCAGTGGCTATGGTATGTAACATATATAAACATATAAAGTATTCTTCAACCATATTCTGATAATTGCGGTAAAGCACATTTCTATTTCCAATTGGTTACTTTTTAATATATATTTATGTGTATGCAGAGGGACTATTAAACATAATATGGATATTTTCTTTTTCAGAATAAAGTCCAATGATCCTAAATGAAAGAGCAGAACAAAGTAATACTTCATTATACCTTTATAAAGAGCTATATTTTATCAAGACTAGAATATTTTTAACATAAGCCAACCACAATATGGTTATAAATCCAATATTCCTCATATCTCCTTACCTACAAAAATGAATGTTATTTTCCACTGGCATTAAAATGATGAGAATAAGAAGACAGGTTATGTCTTAAAAGGTCTGATTTCTTTTGTCAGTATTCATGAATAGATTAACTAAATAAAACCACTTGCTATGTTTAAAATGTTCATTGAAAAAGTAAAAACATACATTGGGAAATATTTTTCAACCTCAAAGACCTATAAGGTTAAAAATGGTTTCAAGAGAATTTCACATAGCAATAAGAGGGTGTAGGAGTGTAAACATAATTATTGCTTTATGAAAAGTTGGAGCAGTTGGCGTATGTAGTGACTGATAAACATTCATAGGATATAATCGCCCTGCCGACATCAAGCACACAATGACTAAACAAGAAAACAAAGTCTCTATGTCTATTGTGTATTCAACAGTAATGTATCTACTCCCAAAGAAAAAGAAAAAATCAAATTATTGGAAACCCTCCAATCTTGTCCAAATTTTACTTATTTTAATATTCCTATAATTAATCACGAGTTATTTTGTCAAAATGATTAATATGTACTTAAATTTAGCTTTAAGCTGGTGACCCATGGGCATAATATATTAGGTCTAATTTTATTTTCAAACCTTTATACTGAGTTATATAACTTCAGGGGAATTGAAAGAAAGTGCTGGTTACATCTCAGATCACAATATTCCAAAGTACAGGACAATGTTGGTAGCCCAGCTGCTTACACTCATTTATATACAGTGTTCTCTTCCAAGAACCCTGATAAGATGGACATGAAATATAATTGTAATTAGAGAGATGCTGAACTATCAGAAAGTAAATGTGGGTACTTAGTCATCAAGAATGCCTGCTGATTCCCAGGTAGAGTTGGTACTTAACTTACCTGCATGCTGTGCATCTACTATTTGTATTTCTGGAAATACCCATTATTCAAATCACTAGTGGACATCCAATTAAAAAAATAACCAAGGTATCTCACTTAAAATGTATGTCAATTGATCCAGTGGCAAAGTTTATATAAAAAATGAAGTCTTTCGACATTGGTGTCAGGCTCAATATGATGGGCTATGTATGACATAAGAAAGGAAAAGTCAAGAGTCAAGGCCAGACCTAGCCGGTTTGACTCAGTGCATGGAGCATAGGCCTGCAGACTTGAAGGGCCCTGGGTTCAATTCTGATCAAGGGCACGTACCACGGCTGCAGGCTCCAACCTGATGGGGCAAGAGTGGGAGGCAACCCATTAACGTGTCTCTCTCACATTGATGTTTCTCTCCCTCTGTCTCTCCCTCTCCTTTCCACTCTTTCTAAAAATCAAAGGAAAAATATCCTCAGTTGAAGATTACCGAACAAATAAAAAAAGAGTCAAGGCCAATATGAGTTTTGGTAAGAAGGCTGGGTGTTAGGAGATAACAGGAAGGCCAAGCATTGGTTGCATTAGGGCAAAGCATGCCAGGGCGGGGATGTGAAGGTAGGTCTTCAGCATGGACAGGTAGCCTATGACCTACAGATAGAAAGGGCTCAAAGCCCCAATTCCAAGGCCATACTGGTAGTCAGTGATGAGTCTCTGCTAAAGTGAGAAGCCTTTTCCCTTCCACCTCCCATGATTCTCTGAGGCCCCGGTTTTCCCCAACTCACACTTGTTCCACACACAGCTTCCTACATCTCAGCAATTAGTGGAATACCAGCAAATGAGTTGAAGTAAATGAACTTTCTCTCTCAGTGAAAAACTTGAGCCTACTTTTTAAAAATATATTTTATTTACTTTTTACAGAGAGGAAGGGAGAAGGAGAGGGACAGAGAGTTAGAAACATCGATGAAAGAGAAACATCGATCAGCTGCCTCCTGCACACTCCCTACTGGGGATGTGCCTGCAACCAAGGTACTTGCCCTTGACCGGAATCGAACCTGGGACCCTTCAGTCTGCAGGCCGATGCTCTAGCCACTAAGCCAAACCTGTTAGGGCTTGAGTCTATTTTGAACGGATTTGTTTCTGGCAGAGATCTAACATCAATGGTGGAGATGTCGCTTTTGAGACACTTATGTATTTTTCCTGAGATGTGATTAACTTTTTCTCCTCAAGAGAAAAGTTCAGTTGGAATTTGGGAAAACATTAATGACATTTAAAGCCTTTTCAGAAAGTTCCTATATTTGTGTGTGAACTTTACAGTATTTTAAAATTAACTCAGATTCCTGTGCTGAACCACCTATGGAATTTATAGAGTGACAATCGCGAAGCCAATCAGCTTGATCTAGCGTAGCTTCTTTTTTTTCCTTCACTTCAGAAATCCTCTAGGTCTTGCATAGGGAATAAAATCCACCTACAGAGTCTTAGACAAAGTCTGCTTTCCTCTTTTTACATGCTGCTTATCTCCCTGTACTTATACTGAGTATAAACAAAATTATAACATTTTTAAAGGAACTCAGTGCACTTTAGAGACACACAACTGAACTCTCTAGTGCCTGAGTTGTTCCTTGCAATGATTATATCTTTACAGTAGAGGGAAGTAGCAACAGTAGTTGATGGAGCTTTAATTTACCAAGTGGTACTTTACGGGTGTGAAAGAGCCCTCATAACTCCTAAACGAAACGACCTTCACATAGGAAGCTTGAGATTCCTGTCTTGTTGGCGAGACCCTGCACGGTAGCCTGGTGTGATCTGTACCACATTCAAGCCCAGGCCAGTTCTGGGAAATAGATGGAGAGAGTGAAGCCCAGAAGCTTCAGCCACATTTAGCATCTACACATATATAGAGAACAGGAAATAGAGACCACTTCCTTTGATGCCCAGACACATGATAACGTCATAAGACCAGTCATACTCATTGTTATTTTGTTTCTTCTACCTGTAGCCAATTTAATAGTTTTAGAAAAAATACATTTAAAAACACCGAGATCCATTATGTGAGGGAAAATATGTTACATTTGCACTACCTAATGCTGAACTGGTTGACCACAAATAGGTTACACAATAGGATGAAAGGGAGGCCTTTTAGATGGGGTTTAAATACAAATACCAAACCTTAGAGGGAAGATAGGGGAGGGTGGGGGTAAGGGAGAGAGATCAACCAAAGGACTTATATGCACGCATAGAGGCCTAACCAATGGACACAGACAACAGCAGGGTGAGGGCATGAGTGGGGGGGATGGGGGATAATGTGGGGATAAGGACACATATGTAATAACTTAATTAATAAAGAAATTGAAAAAAATACAAATACTTTGGTGGGTGGTGATGGTGATATAGTTCTGAAGCTTTAGAACAAATAAGATTTTTTGGTTTGTTTGTTTGCAAGAATGATTGAAATAAAATAAAGAGGGAGAAATAAAGAAAAGAAGTCAATTTTTCTCTGCTTTGGTCATTCCTCGGGACAGTGTGATTTATCCTTCAAAGCATTCCTGACACTGTTCTTGTTTCAAATGTTCATGTTCAACATTATCATTTTAGGCTTTTTTATTATACAGTCACCCTTCAATTTACTCTCCCGAACCAAGTCAAGATCATGGTCTTTGGGCTTACTAGACCTGCTAACGGGTCTAACTTATCACCGATTTTCCCCTGTCCAGCAGGTCACTTTTCTACCCTTCCCAAACCAACTGTAGACTCTTGTTTTCATAGATGAAGTGAGAAATACTTTAGACTTTGAAAATTGATGGTTCCTTTTGTGTTCATTCTAATGCCACCTTTGTGCCGGTTTAAACATTTGAAGGGTGGCCCACGACCAAGCACTCCCTAACACGGGGGTTACAACGCTTATTGGGGGTTCACAGTAAATAACCCACTGAACCAAATCTACCTGACAGCAATAGCGCCTCAAAGAAAGGGCAACTGCTTGCTAACGTGAAAGAGGCAACATAGAGCTGGTCACAGAAAGCAGAATGCTCCCCTGGAAGGTGATTTTTCCGCAGGAGAGCAGTTTTCCTTTAAGGGCAGGTTCTCCATTCGCAGGGAGAACTGATTTTCGGCCAGAGAAGGGATGTGGTGATTCAGGAAGTCCCGGTGGTATAATTTGAGCTTTTGCGGAATTTTCCATTGCTTATTTTCATCACTACCGCTATTTCATCATTTCGATGATTGCTCCCCCAACACTGACTGATGATTTTATTGGATGCAGAAAGGGCTGAGTTGGATTATATTTCATTGAACAGCTACACAGCCTGTGTAAAAACAGTCTTTGGAAACAAAATAATCCCACCTAATTGACGGCAGTGAAAGAGAAACAATAAAATCAGCGGTGTGAGGTAGACAAACCAAACCTAAAACGAAAACGAAGTTTTCACCAAATTAAAATCTCTGAAGTCTACATAGGTAATCTTTTCCATCGAGTGGATTAAAATAACTATGATTGAAAAGTTTTGCAGGTTTGGTAGGTACAGAGTTTCTTCTTATTTTATATTTAACATAAAGGTTAAACTCATTAAATACTTAATAAGTATAAAGTTTCTAGGAGTTAATGAACTGCCGCTCTCTTCCATAATGAATTTATATTAAAATTGGAGAACCCACTTTGAGGTTGAAAATGAATTCCTCATTCTGTCCTGCCCTGAATAAAGCATTGTTCTATCAGCATTTCTGTGGTAACCACAGATCTTTATTAGACTTTGTGGTCACCTAGTCATCTGGGTGGGTTGTGTGTCGAAGAGGAATATAGGCTATTGTATTGGAGACTACTGGAGGAATTTTCCTCATCCCATGTCTGATGTCTTGTATGACATTTGGTAGCTAATGGCAAATTGCCACTTTCACATGCTAATAACTCATAATATCAGGAATGTTAGGGCCCTGACTCTATTCCACTGAAGCCCTGTATTCTCAGTGCTTGACACGTTTTGCATGTGACATGTGACAGTCTTTCTCATGTCCACAACTCACTGAAGGGGTCAATGGCCAAGCAAGCCCTGCTTCAACATCCAAGGAAGAGTCAGAGCAGGTAACACGTAGACCAGTCCCAGAACTTTGCCTGTCTGTCCCGGTTCCTTTGTACCATCTATTTATTAGACATTCCGGGGCACTTGACAGGACCTGAAGCACCTGTCTTGTCCGGAAGTCCTGACTTCCTTTTTCATGCTTGTCCCTCACAAAGTCCCTTTTTAGTAGAAAGGAAATAAGAAAATGAAATCAAGCACATCTCGTAATGGTTCTAGGTACTTTGGGGGTAGACATCTTTGCCACAAGCATCTTTGCCGCAAGCGTTTATAATGCATAGCTAATTGGCTGCAAGGCAGTTTTGCATAAAAAAGATAAAATTACTGGTTGACAGCTCTTTTTGCGTGTGTCAATTTGGTATCAGTACTCTACGATGAAGTGGTAGAAAAAATAGTTAAATAGTGGTAGTGATAAAACAGTCAGCATTTCTTCTAGGTGACAAGGGTTTTTGCCCCAAGAGTTAGCTGGTTTCCTTTTTGGAAACGCTTGACATGGGGAGGAGAATGAGAGGGCTTCGAGGGCGCACAGGTGAACCCACATTTCCCATAGAACAAAGACAAGAGCTCGGGTATGATCCACAAAATAATATCATTCATCTGTGCAATATTAGCGTGAATCTGCACACATTTAAATATATTCAAATATTTTGTATCTCACAAGAAAATCTTTAAATCCTGTTATTTCTTTTACTGTCCCTCTTTTTTTGTGATTTTATCTTTTTACAGAAAAACTGTCTTAGGGACAATTAGTTATGTGGTGAAAATATCTGTGCCCCCCCCCCCCCCCCCCCCCGCATTGGAAGGATGAGAAACAATATTGCTGGCACTACGGAAATCTAGCAATTGCTACAGGGGTTTGAAATCTTGGATTAAAGGGAAGGACTCAGGAAATGCAAGACATGTCCACAGGGACTGGATCAATGACTAGCATTTAACCATGAGGCAAGAGCTCCATTAGCTGCTTTCTATATAATTCTTCTAATTCTTCCAGAATTGGATAAAAATATGTACACTTATGACCATCTTACTACATTTGAAAACACTGAAGTTCAGAGAGGTTAGAGAAGTTTCCCAAACTCACAGAATAATTGTGCGGGGTTGAGAATAGAACCAGGTCCATCCAATAAAGAGTCTACACTCTCACTAGCAGGCTATGCTGCTTCAAGATCCCTCTGGGGGGCCCAGGGCTCCTTCGCAATGAAGAAAGCAAGCGTACAGCTCCTGGAAGTAGGGCTGGCAGTTCTAACAAGAGTGGGTTAATGATGATTGAATACCTGGTGTGTTCTGAGCTATTCCACGCGGGGGAATTGATCTCAACATCTCAGGTGGAGCTGTATTGGCAGGTCTGGCCTAAGTAGTGTCCCAGAGCCTTGGCAATTGAGAAATCACTGAGTAGGAAACCAGCCAGCGAATCTCACATCCTGAAGGGAGAGAGGTTCTCCATGTAGGCCATGTAGGCACTGTTTGGTCTGGGTGCCTAGCTAGGATCTAGGGCAGTGATCCATCCATAGCACACCTCGCTATCATAACTCACTCCAAGGCAGTGGTTCTCAACCTTGGCTGCACATTAGAATCACCTGGGAATCTTTTTAAAATCCTGATTTCCAGAGGATGAGGCCCAGAAATCAGGATTTTAAAAAGATTCCCAGGTGAGTCTAATGTGCAGCCAAGGTTGAGAACCCCTGATTTAGGTACAGGAGTGAGCAAAGCCTAATTGCTTAGCTTGTTGACCTTCCTACTAATATTCTTTCAATGTATTCAAAACTGGCCTCTGCAGGTGATGTGCATCTAAATCAGCGGTTCTCAACCTGTGGGTCGCGACCCCTTTGGCGGTTGAATGACCCTTTCACGGGGGTCGCCTAAGACCATCCTGCATATCAGATATTTACATTACGATTCATAACAGTAGCAACATTACAGTTATGAAGTGGCAATGAAAATAATTTTATGGTTGGGTCACAACATGAGGAACTGTACTTAAAGGGCCAGAAGGTTGAGAACTACTGATCTAAATACTACTTGTAGGAGTGATCCCTCTTAGGTTAGCAAAGTCATCACGAGTAGAGGGCAAATCACTCCCAAGTCACATGAGGCAGGAGGCAATTATCAGGTCATGGAAACTTCTGCCTTCTTGCATGATTTTTAAAAAGGGCCACACACTTTTTAAATGACAATGACTCTCATCAGATGTTCATGAGAAAAGAAAACCGATTATTTGTTCTACAGTTCTTCAGTGATTTAAAAAATTCTAGTGGCAAACAGCAATACTGCTTAAAAAAAACGTTGTAGAAACCAGTTGTCTATTATTTTGGCTACCAATTCCGTTAGCTATGAGAATCTATAAGGATTTTCTCGTCCTGATGAGATTGTGAAATCTTGCAGAACTTTTAAATTAAAAGACAAAGCAGAGCGCCTATATAAATAAATCCAATTGTTTAAACAAGATTATAAAGCTCATTCTTGAAGCAGTCACAGTGGTCTGCCTTTCATCTTCTTTGTGCATTTGAAATACCTTAGTCCCTTTTGGTTAGTTACTCTTAACAATACATGTCTATGAGTGTTACTCTCTCTGTTTACAGATAAATGCACTGAGGAAAATAGAACTCACGACTTATGCTGGAATACATAAAGCATGTCCGTCACAGCTTATTCTAAAATTCCCAGCAAGGCATCCTGTGGGCTGGGGGCTATCTCAGCGAGATGCTCTGTCTCTGACTGACCTCTGTAACTGTGGCAAACACGCATCAGTCCTATTTCTCTCCTGCCTGGCGATTTGATGAGGCCTTTCATGAAATAGAATAGATCTTCCTCAGAGAGCCCTACAACTTAGGCATCTGCGTTCCCCTTGAGAGAATGTGCGGCCAAGAATAACCTCAGGACATTAGACATCAACCTTCCTCTTGATGCTACTCCAGGAGCGTCCAGCACAGACAAGTGCCCACATGCCCATCCCATTCAGGTGGCTTCTATTTTTCTTCTCACTTGAAAGGCATCATGTTTGCACAGGCAGCCTCCTTACCAAGCACTGGATTGAAAAATAACCCGTCAAGATAAAATGGCCACTATCACCTTGGCTCCACCTGACGCCAACAAAGGCCCATTATTTAGAAATCGACAGGAGATGTGAGGCAATCATTTGTGATGTTCGAAGTGAAAGAAATGAAAACAATTTGAAAAGTACAGTAAGGCTGATGTACATAGTAAGTGTAAGGGAGACTTATCTCTAACATTACTTTCAGCTTCTCCCCAATATTTATATCCAACCAATCCTACATTTTTTTTTTTTACTTTATTATCATAATGGCTAAAATTCCATCAAATAATGATTTGTTTGAATCAAAACTTACTGGTTTTAGAGGAGAATTACAGCAACGTCAGCCACCCCTGTGCGGTGTGCTGTGATCCTGTCATAACCCAGGCCTGGGAGCCTGGCAGAGCAAGT
>NW_006297021.1:4159148-4166770 GCF_000327345.1 Myotis davidii | reverse complement strand
AGAGCCAGTCCAATCCAGCCCTTTCTCAGGTCTTCCCTCTCAGTCGACACGCCCATAAACCCATTCTTCAGGCCACACACCTAGTGGCCATTCTGGATCGCAGATCCAATGTATCATCAAGTGCTGCTGACCCTGTTCACTCTTCTCCAACATACATCCAAGCCTCAACACTTCTCTTTAGTGCCACTGTAACAACCTTGATCTAAACCACAGTTGACTCTCACTTGTCCTTTCCTTCCTTTTCTGCCTGTGCCCCTAAAGTCCATTCTCCGCTCAGCAGACAGGATGATGGAGGAAAAAAGCAAATCGAGTTAGCACTTCTCCTCGAAATCCTCCCCTACCCGAGCAGTGCCCTCTCCCCACTCCGTCTCCTCCACTTTCCCCCTTTCACGCTCTGCTTCAGCTAAACTGGCTTTCCTTTTGTTTCTCTAAACAAATAGGGTCTTTCACCTGCTTCTCAGAATCGCTGCTTATTGTTTTCAGCTGATAAGCATCCTCTGCCGCCCCCACCCTCCACCCAGGTCTTAGAATGGCTGCCTCTCTCCATCATTCAGTCTCAGCCCGAACCCATCCTTTTCATAATTCCACTAGCTCATCCCTCTCTTACTACTCTCCCTGTCACCATCAGTCACCCCAGCCTTTTATTATCTGCATAACTCTGACCACTCACTGTGGCCATATTTGTTTCTATGCTTGTCCTTCTTCCTACAGGAGAAGATAAATTTTAAGGCAAGAATGTTGTGATTTTACCAAAGTGTCTCTGGTTTCTCTAACGAAGCCGGGCGCACTGTAGGAGCTCAGGAGTGGTCAGCTACCATCCCAGGGCTTTCCTCTCAACACCTGATGATGAAAAGCTACTCTGGGCTCTGGAATTTGCCTGAGGAAGAAGGGAGCCCATGTTCTAGTTCTTCAGGGAGGAGAGGAAAGCCAACTGAGGTGTCACCGTGGGGCCAAACACTTTCTTAGTCTACAGAGACACCTGGGACCTGAAAGGAGCAGTAGCAGCTTTCACCTATACATCCCGCTCACTGTTTTGAAATCTGGGCCACATCTGAGTTAAGGATAAAGGCTCTGGTTTTTCATCCTGAAATAGAGGACTAGTTCACCACCTATAAAGTAAGCATAATTATGCTGCCTGTCTCATAGGATTGCAAACCGGTATCAAATATGGAACACAGAGACTAATCTATAGCAAGTACTCAACGAAAAGAACTCCCTCCTACATCCCCCCTCCCCGCCACAAACACAGCCTACTGATTTTAGAATTCAATTCTATTCGGGGTTAATTAAGCTTAGGACCGCCATTTAAAATAGTTTCCATGGGAAATTATATACCTAAGTAATCAACTCCCATGCAAATGCCTTTTGGAATACTACCTGGTTGCAATTTGAGAATTGTCACGAGAAATACGTGTGCCTACATTTTGTTACCGCGCTGCTTCGAGATACACATTTTTTCAGGGCTATTTTTTTTCTCAGTGCTATTTTTCCAGCACTCATCCCATTGTTACTGAACAACTGGTTGAGCGTGTACGTTCACTATACACATGGGACAAAGGTAGATGTGCAATTCATTCTATTTTCCTAGAAACAAGAAACTAAATATAAACAAGGCTAATTCAATTCCAGCGACTACTAATCACTTTGCTTTATAATACAGCTGAGACAAAAGGAATACAGAAACACTTGTTACATTCAAATTGTGCCGGAAAGGCTTATGGGAGAGGGTGTGAAGGACCATTACATCCTAATTTATTCTCCTGTCTGTTACTTACTTTGTTTTTTCGTTGCTAAACATTCTTGCCTGTGAAAGCCCCTTTAATCTCGGAGACTAACAGTTAAACAGGATCAAGCATGCAATTGAGTTTAGCTTCTTTCAATTTCTTTGATTTCTTAATTATTTCTTTCAGTTACATGAAAATGTTCAATTTATAGATCTTATCAATGCAACGATTGGCTGACTCAAGAAAACAGTTCAAGCCTTATAGAGTACAGTGGAGTTTTACAAAAAAAACAAAGCAAAAAAAACAAAACAACAGAAGCAGGTTTTTCAGGAAGCTATGAAACTATTCAGTAATAGTATCCAGAGAGTATGTCTTCTTACTGACAGATGTTCAAAGAAATATATTTCTTTATGTTGAGAATAAAATATTATATGTAAACTGCATAGTATTTAACATAATTATGTGTTTTAACATTTTTATTGTATTTCCTTTCTACTGAAAGACATCTGAGAAATTTGATTTTTACCCCTGTTTACTTTGTTCACCATCAACTTCTCTTTACAAGTCTACTGAAAGAAACTAACCTGATAATTATTTTATTGCTTGTTAGGAAACAGTAAATCGTATAATTTTTATAATCTTACAATTGTGAGCTTGCATAGTTTTACATAGTTTATTTCATGATGACAGCAGACATTTGTTAAGCGTTTGAAAAATAACATAAAGACAGAAAATGGCTGTATGACCACAATAAATATCTTTCATGATGGGAAGACATGCGTACAAACTGAATAGATTTATCAAATGGGAAAAAGCAAGCCCGCTCTTCATGTTTCCTCTCAGTTCTCTCGGTTGCATCTGGGAACTCTGCTGAAACTTCTAAATTATTGGATAAAAAATTCTCCTCCATACATTTAATAAAAAAATAAACATTTGCAAAAAAAAAAACCCTAAAAAATTTATGTCTTTGGAGAGCCCACATTTTAAATCATATGCTTTGCTCTTTGCATGCCTGTCATTATTTTTATAATCAAATGAATATGATAGGATTCCTCTGTTAGAAAAGTTCACAGATAGGAAATCCCATAATAGTAATTAGCACAGTGCTTTTCCTAGGTCAGCGTCCGCGGTCTCCGAAGTCTGCGGCAGGAGCTGTGGCGATCTGTGGAAATGTCTGATGTTGTCAGCCTGGGGCCAAGCCTTGGCAGGGAAGCGCGGGAATCAGGACCCCTCGGCGGAGGGAGTCACAGATGACTGTGTTTCTGAAGTCAGTGCCTTAGTTCATCTAATTTACCATGTCCGCCCAGAAACGCCTCGCCACGGCAGAAAGGCAGCGCTGCTCTCTCACATCTAACTGCTCATTAATTCGGGGGTTCGCGAGGCGCTCTTACCAGACAGCAGCAGGGTGTGTATGTTCGATGAGCTGGAGCATCTGACATGATGGAAGGAGATGCCTTTTACGTGGGTGCGTCCAGCTCATCTCAAAGTATACTGACCCTCGAATAGCCACATAATGAGCGAAGTTAGCATCTGTATCCCCGAAATGAAAACTTAACATCCACATGCCTATTAACAAAATGAGAGAAAAACTAATTAAAGCAAATTAGCCTAATGTGCAGGGGCTGGAGAAGACGGATGACTGCTAAAATCCCGAGAAGATAATGGTACCCATATGGGGTATGTTTTTGGCATTTTTCATATAAATTGGACAGTTTTAGAGGATAAATATGGTACAAAAGTCCTTACAGGCAATTATGTCTTTACAATGCTGGTGCTGACATCATAAAAGTATAATTTTAATTGCTATTAATTGCATTAAGTCTACTCTTACTGAATACTTAATGCCATCGCTGACAGTATACTAATTTATATACTTTAATGAAGCTTCATGGTACAAGTTTGGAATTATAGGGCCACTTAAACTCTGTGGTAAGGTGGACAGTTCATTGGACATTTTTTCTTTGAAAACAGGTTTGTAATTTTGTTGCTTTTTTAAAATGAATTGATGCTGCTAGGTTTGGTTTTTTGTGTTTGTTTTATTTCTGTAAGATAAATTTTGAAAAAAAATGCTTCTAGTAATGTTCGCCACACATTTAAAACAGCTGCTGGCTCTCGATGTGTCACCTATTTAAATGTACCTGATGAGAAACAGATTATTAGCTTGCAAAATTTAGCTGCCATTGAACCAGACATTTGATCTCCTTTAGAAGAAAGGAGTTCATTTGTAACACATAAAAGAGAAAGAGATGCAGGGTAAATAATGAATATCATCAAAGGCACAAAGCGAGGAGACAAACAGCCCCTCCACGTCGCACCCGGCAGCGGGCATGCGTGGGAATTCTAGTGCCACTGGTTCCGGGAGGTCTCTGCTGTCCTGTGATCTGCATGATTAAATTCTGAGATATTCATTTGTCTCCATCAGTGCTAGTTCCAATATTTGCGAGTTAGTAATGTGCCCGGCCGCACTAATCAGCGAGCGCATCCATTATTGCCTTTCCAATTTGTTTTCCGTTTCCTTTACTGCAAACATGCCGTCTGCCTCGGCACGGGCACCGCGCATGAGACGGATGGAGTGTGAGACACAGCTTTGCTCTGCGAGCTCAGGCTTTCGGTAAGTTCCCGCCTGTTATTTCTGCTCAGAGAGGCATGCTTCACAGAGCAGACAAGCACAAGTGTCGGGTAAAATATGCCCCGGCCTTGTCCAGGCCCTATCGATTTTTCCTGTAATTAAAGTGATGAACGCACACTGCTTGGTAATAATGACACGAGATCTCCTTCGGAGAATTTTTTTTAAAAAAAAGGTTTAGCAAAATCAGTTGCAGTCTGTTGCCTTTTGGTAAACTATCTTTGCTCCGTTTCCCCAGGGACAGCCGAGTAAAAGGCAGGATTGGGAAATCTACAGCAGGTTCCATTTCCTTAGGTTCAGCGGCCACTGCGTAGGAATCAGGGTTTGTGCTAAGCTCTCCGGGAAGGGACTCCGCCTTCTCACACAGCGTCATGGTGGCCACAGGAGTCCACCCAAGCCACATGGCCATTTTCACCCCCAGCCGAACTTTGAAGGCTATTTGATTTCTTTTTAATATATTTTTATTGACTTCAGGAAAGGAAGGGAGAGAGGGAAAGGGATAGAAACATCAATGATGAGAGAGAGAATGATTGATTGGCTGCCTCTTGTACGCCCCACATTGGGGATGGAGCCCGCCACCCAGGCCTGTGCCCTGACCACCTGGTTCATAGGTCGACGCTCAACCACTGAGCCACATGGCCGGGCTGAAGGCTATTTTAGATTTCAATCTTTTTATTCCCGTTTTCATGCTGAGAATGTCAACCAATTAGTGCTTCTTCCCGTAATGCTTTTCACGAGACTGACACTCGTCCGTGAGGAATCAGACCGAGACCTCGGCCCATTTCGCATGGGCCGGTGAGTAGTCATTGGATGGTGATAACTTTTGATCGCAACCGGCGTTTGGGTTCAAACGAATTACTTAACGGCGACAGGTTCCATGCCACCCGATTTAGCCTGTGTGCCATTCAGGGACCCAGATTAATTAAAACAACAGGTAGGCGGGAACCTTTTACATAACTCACTTCCACGGCTCTGCCCGCCCTGGTCACTGACATGGAAAAGCCAGTGTGAATCAATATTGCAGCTGAGCGTGGAGACGGTTCGCCAGGGTGCTCCCCATGCTGGGCGAAACGGAAAAATGGGCCAGACAGTAGCTGCTCATTCATTATTAAGAGGAAATTCGCAGAGGAGTTTTTCTTCTTCTTATGCAATATAATATATATATTATATATATCTATACACACACACATATATATAATATAGCAGAATAGTACAGTTGATTTGTAAGTACTTTTGCGTTAAAATCATTTCCTCATTAGGAATGCAATTCATGGTTAATGCTGCATTTTTAGGAAATACAGAAAGTGTCCCCCAAACATGTATCATCCCCCCACAGAGATAACAAATGATTGTTGACATTTCGAGAGCTAGCCTCCTGGTTGACTTTATCCGCATGCGCTCACTGCATGGACTGTGCTTTCTGCTGCTTCTGCTCCCGCTGTGTCCCTGAGTAACTGCTCTGTGAACTCGCTTCCTATCGGTGATGCTGTTCACCAACACAGGGGTGTTGCTATTTTCTTTTTCTTCCTGTCAAATTGTCTGATTTTCCTGCAGCAAGGAGGTGAAGAGTGCCGTGGTCCAATATTAATGTTTAATATTATTAGTGTTTAGCTTTCAGGCCACTTCAGGGTGGGTTTCTGTTAGCAGTTGCAATCTATCAATCCAGGCTCCTTGCCTGCTGCTATAACTCTCCAACGTTCACCCAAAGGGAAAGCCAGTCCATTGGGATTTTATACTCAACTCTTCCCCGGGCCTCAGAGGGACCCCACGTCACTCCTGGAGAATCGGGTGCCTGGACTTGAGGACAGTCATTCTTTCTGGTCCCTGTGAACCTGTTGCTGTCGTGTGGTTCTCATCTGTGAGATCTGGTGGGGAAGACTGGATTGGAATGGGAGGAATTACAAAAATAACTTCAGCGAGGGGGACTCAGAATGAGGTGCAAATTCTAGAACTGGATATTCATTTGTATGTGTGTAGTCTATTCACAGTCACTCTGAACTGGGTTACTTCAGAAGAACAGACGTTCCTAGTGATAGTTGTATTGTTTTAGTTGTTCTTTGGCTATGATTCCAAGAATACCTACATGACTTTGCTAATGCATGATTAGGCTGGATGAAACTTAAATAGCGTACTTGGAAATGTTTTTAATGAAATTTGTACTTTTATAGAGAAAATCTACAGAAGCTTAAAAGAACCCATCCTTTTGCCCTGGCCTGTGTGGCTCAGCTAGTTGGGCATTGTTTCTACCACTGAGGGGTTGCAGCCCGTTCAATTCTCGGTCAGGACACATGCCCTGGTTGTGGACTTCATCCTAGGGAGGGGGCATGCAGGAAGCAACTGATCAATGTTTCTCTCTCCCTCCTCCTTCCTCTCTCTCTAAAAATCAATACAAAAATATTTTTTAACAAAGAACTGACCTTTTGTAACTGTCTAGCACAGTGGTCGGCAAACTCATTAGTCAACAGAGCCAAATATCAACAGTACAACGATTGAAATTTCTTTTGAGAGCCAAATTTTTTAAACTTAAACTATATAGGTAGGTATATTGTTATTAACTTAATTAGGGTACTCCTAAGCTGGCCTTTGCTAAAAACGTCCTCAATCTGATTGAGGTACATTCGCTGAGGTCGACCCCTTCCAACCACTAACCACTGCACAATGAGACTGCTGAATGACTGGCTCACTCAACTCATCCATGAATCACGTGCGCCTCCCCTGCACCGGGTCTCCCATCGCCCAACCGACCGACAACCCCCCTTCTTCTAACGCCACTTCTTCAAAATAGACTCGCCCAGGCGGAAAACCGACTTCTGCGCATGGGCCATGAAGTTTCAATCGCATTGTACATGCGCTCCCGCACGTGGTATTTTGTGGAAGAGCCACACACAAGGGGCCAAAGAGCCGCATGTGGCTCGCGAGCCACGGTTTGCCGACCACTGGTCTAGCACTACCCACCACATACTAAATAAGATACTTGCATGTGTAATAAGCAAAGGTTAGCCCTGATTAGACTCTGAAAATATGAATACTTTGGCAACAGATCATGTCATATGTGCAATAAAGCAAACTACTCCTATGTATGACAGACTTTGCCTAGTTTTAGCAAGTGCAGTATTCTATCTGAAACTAATAACAGCACATTTGTTGTAAAAACGTTTATTCATGTATCACATTACATCCAATTAAGGTCACCCTGCTCCTCAATTGTTCCCATCACTTATATGTTGTTTTTTTTCAGATGCAGGGATCACAAAGTAGGCATGTGGGGCGGA
>NW_006297021.1:4116171-4159106 GCF_000327345.1 Myotis davidii | reverse complement strand
CCTGCGAGTGACTACCAATAGCTGCATGCAAGTACAGAGTAATTGCTAATGATCAGAATAGTTAACATAGATTGAGTGATGATGTCATAGTCCTTTCAATTTGTTGTGCACAGACAGCCAATTGACTTAACATTAATTTGTTTACATCAATAACTCTGTAAAACTTAGAAAAATTAGAAAAGAACCTGATTAAACTATGTTGTGATTCCCAGATCCAGCAATATTGCGAGGGTATTGGAATCAGCCTTTCAAAAACTGTTACTTTAAGTAACTTCACAGATTTGAACCTTGAGAATAACATTATGCTATGCGACATAAGTCAATCAGAAAAAACTAAGAACCATAGCATTTCACTCATATGTGGGATATGAAACTGAACCTCATAGACAAATTTACTAGAGGGAAGGGGGGTAGTAAATGGTAAAAGGGGCCAAACATATAGTGACAGAAGATGATCTGACTTTGGGTGGTGGGCACACAAAGTATTATACATGATTCATCCGAGAAATATACACCTGAAACCTATATAATCTTATTAACCAATGCCGCCCCAATAAATGTAATTGAAAATGCAGTCATCAAACTGCTATATTAAAAAAAGAGGAAGCCCCGAATGCGTGAATAACCACAGCCTAGTGGAGAATTAGCAAAAGCTATAGGTGAGGGGTTGCCAGGAGAGGATGATGATCGCAAATGGAAGGATTTAAGATGATATACGATCTGATGTGGCAAGAAGTAGCTGTGATAATGATGACACAGCAGGAAACAGGATACAGGCAAAATAAAATAAAGCGGAAGGAATTAGAGAACATTAGGAAGTTCAAGAAATAAAAAGATATGTTAATAAAGGAAGGAGTTTGCTGAAATGAAATAGGTATTCGGAGGTACCCAGGGCATGAGGACAAGAAGCAAGAGAGAGATCCTGTTTCTTTTGGAAACTGGGCTGGGAGTTTTAATTTCTTTTGACTCTAATTTTTAAAAAATCCATTTCCTTGTTTAACCCTCCTACCCCACTTAATTGCTAACCTACCCATGTTTCCATTTCTGGCTTGCCTCTGTCTTCCCCTACCTCCTTCTCTCCAATGATATCATGATGTGTTTCTCCTATGTTTGTTTATAAATGCTTCATCCCTTCTGCCCTTAGTTCATTTGCTTGAATACTGTCACTCATCCAGAGAAAAAAAAGATGTATTTTTTTATTCAGCACTGGTAAGCCAAAGAAAACGAGAAATGTGTACTTCAGCTATGACATCTCCCGTATGCTGTTGTCTGACAGGAATTTAGAAGCATAACTACACCAAAAGGCGACTCTGCCGAGTCCTGCATCTAAAGGGCAGGCTGGGGGCAGTGCTGTGAGCGTAGTTAGAGGGGGAGGCCCCAGCTCTTCAGCTTTCCATGTAACCTGCGTCCAGCGGACCAAGTGCATCACGGCCACGGCTGGGTAAAAGGACTGTCCACCAGCGATCCCAGGAAGCACACTTCCTTTGAAATTGTGTAAAATCGAGAAAAGATTTAGCCCTGCAGCCAGGTGTAGTGTGGGATGAAGGGGGAACAGCCTTTCATCCTCCTCTCAGGGCCCCTCTGGTTCTCTTCTTATCGGATTCCTTTACACGATTGCCAGGGACTTTTGTTCCCATTTCTTGGTTGCCAGGGGCCTGGGACGATGGAAAGAGCAGGACATTTGGAGTCAGATAGCCTGGATCAAGTTCCGTCTTTTCCACTTACTAACTCTATCACCTTGGAAAGAGCATAGATGGTGGTAGGGCCAGAAGACTGAAGTCAAGGGCAAAACAGAAAACACCAGAAGGGAGACAAATTTATTCCAGAACTTGATGAGTTTTGTTTTGGGATGAGTTTGTTTTGAAATTCTGTTGGGACTTCACGGAAGATATGTTATAATCAGAGATACAGACTTAGGGATCATGGGCATTGTGAAAGCTTTGGGAGAAAATAAAACACACGCATCCTCCCATCATTGCACCGTAACTGCTGTTCATCTTGTGAATTTCGTTATAGCATTTATTCAACTTCCCCCACTACATAGGATGTAATATCTTTCTGTGTCTACAGATGTGTATCTATGGCATCACTTAGTGGTTGCATATAACTTCCTAGGTTCCTGGTTAATCCTGTGAAGGTTTTGAAGCTTTATGTAATACTCCCAAGAAAACATACAGAAGGAGGCCATTGGTAATAGGAGGAATGGGAAGGCGGGTGGGAAGGAGACATGGTTGGAGCAAGATGGAGAACAAACATCCACTTTTGGAGCAATGCAAGTTTCGAGAATATTGAAGAAGGTCATGGAGGCGAACAGCAAGGACAACTCTCCCTAGATTTGGAGATGAGAATGGTCTTCGTAGACAGTTGAGGTTGAGGTTCAAGGTAAAAACACATGAGCTCCTGCCAATGTTGGCAGTTAGAGAGCAGAGCTGGAACCCTGGGAAGAGCCTGAACAAGCTGGGGAAATGGGACATCAATGAAGGGAAATGCTGGGGAAGGCAGGATGCAGTGAGGTCCGGGACATGGAAAGAACAGTGGGCCTCTGGAAGCAGTGGGGACATCTTGTTGAGAAAAAGGAAGGGGAAGCGAGCTGAGATGAATGTATGTGAAGGGCAGAAGACAAGAGATGAGGGCGGTCTGCTGGCTGCACCCTGTCAGAGCAGCGGGAAGTGGACAGAGAGGCGCGCAGAGGGAGGTGAACGAGAGAACCGGTTTGAAAAATGCTTCAGGTTGTCAACGGAAATGGAAACCAATCCGAGTGCTGAGAGGAGCAGTGAATTTGTCGCCTGACCAATCAGTGCATTTTGACCTTGGCTGGGGGTGTGGTCAAGTATTTGGACAGCGGCAGAATGGGTCAGTCCTAGATGAGGCATGTGGGGGACACACTAGAACAGTGGTTCTCAACCTGTGGGTCGCGACCCCTTTGGCGGTTGAACGACCCTTTCACAGGGGTCGCCTAAGACCATCCTGCATATCAGATATTTATATTACGATTCATGACAGTAGCAACATTACAGTTATGAGTAGCAACGGAAATAATTTTATGGTTGGGTCACAACAGGGGGAACTGTATTTAAAGGGCCAGAGGGTTGAGAACCACTGCACTAGAGGAAAGCAGGCCATTAGAGGCTGCGAGGAAAGACAAAAGAAGACCTTCACTGCAGCGATGGGAAACCTATTGAGTTACAGGCTGCACTTGCTGGCACAACAACCATTATATCACACTCCAGAGTTGTAAAGTAGGTAAATGATGAAGTATTCTTCACGCTATGAAAGGATTCTTTATGTTATGGAAAAAAATCCACCCTTGGTTTCTTTCGTGGCTCATTGTTTATTTAAAATACAATTTGCCTGACAAAAATTCAATTTGCAAGCATTTTTCTGGGGCACATCTATTATCCAAAGTGAGGTTTGCTCCATTGTTCAGCTTCTGCAGATGTTACAGCCAGGGTGGTGCACAGCCCTGGGGCGTGGGGGATCAGCAGTTTCTTGAGGCCCTGCAGGTGTGGTTTCAGGTGAGCCCTTTGAATTGTGATCGATGCCCTTCATTCATAAAACCAAGAGAATGATCCCTGTCTATCTCAGAGATTAGGATCCTTTCACCCAGTGACGGTCAATGACCTGGTATCAGTAAAGCAGTCTCAGATACTTGCAGACATAAAGGCCACATCCTGAGATTCCTGTATTAGTTCACTGTTTCTCCTCCCTGGGAACCTTAGCTGATTGGCTCCCTAAAAGCATGTGATGTTCTGGGAGCACATGTTCTAAAATGTGTTTCATTTTTTTTTCTTTTATGAATGTGACCATGCAATGGTAACATTGCTTTTCCTATTGAGGAAATTCCAAGGCAGTAGAGTACATATTTCATGTAGTAAGATACGGCTACACTTGTGAAAGAAGTGTGCTGCGATCCAGGTGAAGAACTCTATTGGGTTTAGCAGGCTTCCCCCTCATCATCTCTCTAGTAAATTCTTTTTACTTTCACACAGCAGTGTACACACTCAGAGTCCAAGTCATTTCTTTCTTTTAAAGGCACGCAAACATGACCCCCTTTCAGACCGACAGCAAACCATAAGGAGCCTGTGAGATCTGGCTTCCCTTTTAATGTCCATGCCTTAATGCATTTACATCACAGTAACCCCAAATATTGTTACTCCATAATTTACTGGAGGTTACTTGGCTTGAGAACATGCTACTCTGCCCCTTTTAGCGTTAGGTTAATGGGCAAATACTATGCGGCTTATGATCCTTTGCTAAAGGTTTTTGCAAATACACAATGAAGTGAAACACATCTACACATAGTGCGAGTACAGAGCACAACGCCCAATTCAAAGCCAGCCGGACAACCCCAGAATTCCAGCAAGGAAAGAGGAAGGCACATGCTCTTTCTTCATGCCAATTTCTGAAATTTCATCAAATAGAACATACTAGCATGTCCGCCCTTCTTTATTTTACAGGATTGTTATAGGCACGCGTTTTCTATGAGTTGTGTTTCATGGTTAAAGGAACTTGGAGATGTGATGTATGCTCCAGTGCATACAAGTAAATACATGCATGCATCATTCTGGTGCATGCATGTATTTACTTGTATTAAACACAACATGTGAGCAACGGTGTGGGTCATCAGAGAGAAGGTGGCCCAAGGGCTGCTGGGAACGCAGTGGTGCTGTGTAAGGGTCCAGAGATCAGAGGAAAATGCAAAGAACCACAGAACTGGAGGAGGATTAAAGAAACCCCAGGAGGCTTCAGGAGACCCACAGACAAAAGGGACAGAGAGAGAAGTGTGTGTGTGTGTGTGTGGGGGGGGAGAATGGGTGTGGCCACAGGGAGCATTATTCCATAACCTGAAAGGGCACAGTCACACTTCAAATACATATAAGAATTTATACTCATAAAACTAGGATAATCAGAACGAAAACATCAATTCTCTTTTCAAGAAGTAGAGGTCAAAGGGGCATCTTATCTCATGTTTTAAAACCACTTCATTGGTTTTTTGACTTATACAGATACACTGTAGGGCACAGAGATTTGTGATTTTGAGAAGAGTTCATTCTATTAAAACGGAATTCATCTGTGTTCTGTATTTTTGTCTAACAAATGTTTAGAAAGAATAAACATTATTTTAGCTGAAAAAAATCAATCCTGGTCAAAATATACTAGTAAATAGAAATACAATATTATGTAGGAAATTAGTTTTAAAAAAACAACAACAATCGTTTAAAAATTGAATCCTCTAACATAACAACCTCTGCTTATATTCATCTCGATGAAGAAGTATGTTGAAAAGGTAAAATAATCTTTGACATAAACAAGGAGCCAAAGTAATTTTAGCAACTGCAGAAGTTCTGAGCAAATAGACACAACATCAATGACAACAACCACCGACTTCTGTTGCTGAGAGAGATGTTGGTTGCGAATACAGCCACTTGAGATAGCTAAGCAATTACGTATTAAGCCACAGTTTCAGTCACCCTGGCAAAGGATACGGTTATCTTATCAGGTAAAAGCTATCTCCAAAAGTGCCTGCTGTAAAATCTGGAATTGTGCATGTACTTGTTTGTTTGCTGGTATCCTTTCCCTCAGTTTACAAGTTCCTTTCACGGGAGAGTTCCCTCTCTTCCTACAACATCCTCCCCGCGGTGCTGGTCACAGAAAACGGGAGGGAATTTTAAAAAAATTAATGCCTAATCTGCTACTGCTCCTGTTGATGCTTGAGTGTTCCTGAAGGTGTGCACTAAGGCCCCTGTTGAGAACGAGTACCATGGATTCCTGTGTGATGTCTTCCTATTCTTGTATTCAGTCTTCCTATTCTTGTATTCTGTCTTCCTATTCTTGTATTCTGTATTAAACAGCAGTGTGCCAGAGTCTCCGGCGTGCTGAGAGGGAAAATACAAACATTTGTACAAATTGACAGAATGACCTCTCCCAGAGCAGAAATAAAGACTGTTCCCACATCGACTCATTTCTTGGTCTCACTACACCCCTAAGCATCCCAGACGGCAGGTAGGTAATGAAATTAAAAGGCAAATAAAGGAGTTTGCTTTGGCAAATCAGAGTCTCCATTTATGTCCCACAACATCTTTTCTTTTAGCACCAGGACATCAGATTACCGAGGGAAATGGGGCCATCGGTGCATATTTTTTCAACGAAAGAAATTGTTCCCCAGAACTTTTCTGTAAGAGGCAGCATGTGACCTCCTTTGTGGGAGACCCTCGGTACAGTAAACAATGGAATCCATATTCAGCCAGATGCTCCGGGTGTAAATGACTCCCTGGGTAAATGTTAGGCACTTTTGGAGGCGCGTTAACTCTTTCGGGCTTCGAGTATGCAATTTAGTAAATTACGGCTGCCTGGACGTAATGGGGCTCGGGGGACAGAGAGATTAATGCAGCTCCAGCAGCGCCCACGTGGCTCCCAGGGAGAGCGTCGCCCGGATGGAACGCGCTGTGTCTCATCATTCTTTATAAAAGGAGGGATTCTGTAAAAGTCTTTAAAATAAAGTTACCTTCATTTTCAATATCGCACATGCCCTCCCAAAGTACACCTACAGAGACTTTTTCCTCTCTGCTGGAGACAAGGTTGATTTTTTGGAAGGTTTTCACTGACTGCTTTATAAAAAAAAATCACAGTAGCTACTAGTTCTTGATCAATGTAGTCTTTTTTAAAATAGTTTTTTATTGATATTTATTTATTTATTTGAGAGAGAGAGAGAGAGAGAGCGAGCAATTGGCCGCCTCCTGGATACCCTCTACCAGGGATGATGCCCACAACCCAGGCACGGGAATTGAACTGGTGGCCTCTTGGTGCCTGGGAGGATGGTCAACCAACTGAGCTACACTGGCTGGGCCAACATAGTCCTTTTGACATCTTGGCGCAGTAGATTTAATTCCGCTTACTTGCTGCTCTGAAACGCCCTTCTCTGAAATCACCCCCTACTGCTTGCTTACACTATCACTTTGGTGACAGCCATCATCTTTCTTTCATATTCTTTTTTCTTCTACTCCCACTGATATTTATCATAGACCCCAGCTTGGCTTCTTCCTGGTATCTACACCCACAGGGCTTTACTCATCTCTCCCACAAGGTTCAAGGTCTTATGTGGCTGTGATCGGCTTTTCTAGGTAACCATCCACTTCCCCCATTAGACCACCTCAAGTTCAATTCGAGGCCATTTACATTGGGCGTCTCACCACCAGTACATCTCAGGGATCCACTCATCACATCTCATCTTCTCCGGCCACAGGGCATCTCTCTAGGGTAGCTACCACCCCGGCAATGATACTAGACCTTTCCTTTCCCCTGAAATCCAGCTCGTCAAGGGCTGGCTACCTTGTCTCACTATTTTTCTCTTGGTCTATCCTTGGGATAGTCTCCAGTGAATTTTCCCACCCCTCTTTATTCAGTGTCACTTTGGACTATTTTTTTGAATCCCACTTTGTGCCTGATGATAAATTCGTATTTTGCCTATCCATTTTTCAAAAAACCTACCAAAGTCCAACTTCTCCCTGGCTGGGAGTGATTTAATACTTCTTTCCTATCCATGTTGATGAAAAACTTGTTTCTCTGTGCATAATTATATACACAAAACTTATATGATATTTATGTAATCTATCTATGATCTTTGTCTGTAATGCCTCTATGCTTTGGTGTCAATAGATTTGAATATTCATGTTGAACTGTATTATGTAAATTTTCAAAGCAGGAAGATTATACCTGTTACATTTTAATAACTGTTATTCATTAGATAGATCCTCAAGTCCCTCTGCTGAGCCTAATACCACTTGAGGTGCCCCAAAGTACATAAGATAATCAAAATGTGCATAGAGTATCAGAAGTAATAAAATGCATAAATTAGTCCACCTAATGAAGAAATGGGTATTAAACTGTTCGTATAGACTTTGAGGAAGACAGGATAGCGCATTAGCTATAGCAATGAAAGAATATTCTATGTAAAGATTTGGGACCTGATGGGTGAGGTCTGGACAGGCAGAGTAAAGGGGAGAGGTCATTAAAGGTGACAGGAGCAGAGGGAGGAAGGGAGTGACATTAACATGGCACGTTCCACAGCATTACAGCATGGTCTACCTCTTGTACAATAGCATGATGAGATATATTCAATTTCCATCAGATTTTATCCTCTTACTCCATGTTTCTTGAAAAACCATCGAATGCTAAGTTCTGTAGCTTTCTCTTGAGTATATTTAATTTATTAGAGAAGACATGATTTTGAATGGAAAAAAAAATAGACGTAAGTTTTGAGACTTGACAAGATGACAGCCAAAATCAAATTCTCCCTTATGCAATAATAAAAGAATTGCCATACCTAATTTAATGTAAACATTGTCATTTTTATTCGAGCTATTGTTAAATAGGCAGTGGATGTTTTTGGACTAAAGGATTAGACATTAGATGTATGGAAAAGAGCTGTGACTTTTAAGATCAGAAATCTTAATGTGAGTAAGTCGATTTGGTCCAACTGAATCATTTAACAAGCATTCCAAGTGGGATTATGGTCCATGCAACTCTTAGGTTGAACCTATCAATTGTCGAAATTCTACCATTCTTTTACTTCCCCCAAATAGCAATTTTATATCGGCTCAACTTCCATGTTTAAATAAACATGCTTGGTTATGAAGTTTGTTTTGCAGATGTAATTTTGTTCCAGCCTGGCCTGGATCTCCTACCAGACCCCAAATTCCCTGGAGATCAGGACTGGAAAGGAAGTCTCCAGGGTGGGCCAGGGGGGTCACCTGGAAGATAGCCTTTGCTCTCAGGGAGGCATGTAACTCCCCAGAGATCACCATCTATCTGAGAGGTGACTTTTCCAACCTACACAGACACCAAGTTATCTGGGGGATAAAAAGGATTGCCTTTGACACTGAGAAACTGACACCCCTTCTCCCTTACTCTTATTGTTAAAGTATTTTTAAATGGATTTCAGAGAGAGGAGGGGAGAGGGAGAGGGAGAAGAAACATCAATTTGAGAGAATCATCAATGGGCTGCCTCCTGCACACCCCACATTGGGGATGGAGCCAGCAACCTGGGCAGGTACCCTGACCGGGCACCAAATCATGATCTCCTGGTTCATAGGTGGGCGCTCAACCACAGAGCAACACTGGCCTGGCTCTCCCTTATTTTTATTTGCAACACTTGGTCCTTTCAGCCAAAGAGGATGCCATCTTTGAAGTGAAGCTAGTAAGATAGTCCTGGGACCTCCAGAGAAAATGCTTTCTGGTTTGTGTTTGTGGTCAAGACAAGTTCAAAAATAAGTTTTCCATCTGCCTGGCCTTCTAAACCCATTCTGGGTTGCAGGTGTCACTAGTGGGCCTGCTATCTCCGTGGAATCCCAGTCATAACTCTAATCATTAAACTTGCTGTTTGGTCTGGGTCAGAAGCAGAAAAAAGAAGGGAGAGAAAAAGGACCTCAGTTGAATTCTGGGTCTGCCGGGTCCAGCTGTGTGACACTGACCAAGTCACTTGACTTCTCTGAGACTCAGGGTTCTCCAAAGGGGCCATTCACCATGTCTGTCCCCCAGACTGCCCGGCAGAGTAAGAGGAGGGTGTGAGATGCTTGCACACTGCACATAGTTGGGGGCTGGGCATTATTATTGGGCTGAAGCCTAAAAACAGCGCTGGTCCCATTCAAGCGGATCTGGTCCCTCCTAATCCACGCCTAACCCGAATCTTCTCCTTGTCGCAGGTCCTCTGCACCGGAGAGCTGCTGGGCCGGAATAAGGTTTTATTATCCTTCAGATTTCCCCTTTATATATACTTTATGTTTTCCTCTCCGTGAAGTGTTTTACTTCAGCCATAATTTTTTTCTACTTTGGAAAGCCACTAAGAATTAATCAATCAATAATTGCATTGATGGGCAAAAAACTAATAAAACTGGAACCATAACAGGACTTGAACTTAATAACTTTGAAATATAAAGTGGAGGCTTTATCCATGGGAATTTACAGATATTATTTGGCCACCCGACGGCTTCCATATTTCTTCATTACTCCAATACAAACGCAAGAAATACAGGGCAGAAAACCCTATATAAGCGCTATAAATTTCCAGCTGAATTCCCTAGCCCCTACCATAGTAGTCACCCAAGGACTTTTAAAAAATAAAACCAGGCTTAATTTAGTGTATATTTTGCTTCTTCAACAAAAAACGTGGTATAGTTAAAAAATACAAATCTTTACACTACTTTTTAAACATATAAGCTAACCATCCAATGGGATTTTTTTTTTCACTTGATAAAGTACCCTACAGAGTTTAAAGTCTCCCTACTCCCAAATATTAAATTTTGTAACCCCTCATTCATTGTGTCACTTCTCAAAGGGCTTCTTCTATCCTTTTAAACTGCCAAAAGGAACCACAATTCACGCTTCCCTGCTCCGTGTCTGGGCCTTTATTTCCCACGTCCCCACCTTTCAGAGAGTGAAGTGCCTCTTTGCTGTTTAATTCCCACGCGCACCTGCCCTGTGGCTTTATAATCTTTCCTTCCCTTTTGAAAGAGAAAGGCCGTCAGTACACCACCTCTCCCTTTCTCAGAGAGCCTGTCCAGGTTGTCCTTCCCTTATGATCCTGCCCTTCTCCGTCCTGTTCCGCCATTCCCTGGGCAAGCACATGGGCAGGTGGCCGGGTTTCCTTCCTGTATTAAAGGGTCCCAGTGGCTGATGGGTGATGCCATGGCCCCTCCTAGCCCTACATGTCCTGATTCTTCTTTCATTGGCCTCAGTTTCTCTTTCAGCTACTTTCACATGACGCACTCCATCACTCTCCGTGGCTACTCTTCCAGCCTTCATCCTGTCATCCCTGCTTTCCGAACTCGTTAGAACCTTGGTTCTCTTTGCTCGGCTGCACCTTCACTTGGAACAACTTGGTCTCTTCATAATCTGGTGAAAGGCCTTTTGGTCAAGTCACTGACCTTGACTTCCTGTCGCCTTAGACTCTGGTTGTCCTCTTGAATTTGGAGGATTTCCAATCCTCTTGAATTTGGGGCTTGGGAACATCATCCTCTCCTGATTCTCCCAGGTTACTACTTGCAGCATGAACTTGAAACAGATATGCATGGTCCTCCACGCCTGGTGGTGAGTGCCCAGAAGAAAGCTCAGGTGCAGGTGAAGGGGGAGAGAAGTGAGGTCCTTCATCTTCGCCCCCTGGCACTCAGGGGCTCTCTGCTCCAGCCCGGCTTTCCCTTCTCAGACCAAGTGCCCTGGGCTCCTGTGGTTCTCTTTTATGGCTTTCACACTCACTTGACAATTATCTTCTCAAAACTTCATTTCCTATTTAGTAAGACATCTCTAATGCAGCCTTTCAAGACCGTCTCTCCAGTTTTGCAAATGAGCAGCCCCCTTAATGAGAGGAATTATTCTATTCTAATGATAAGGAAAGCATCTCATCCACTGTGACATGGTAGAAGTGTATTGGGCTTTGAATGTGGAAAGTCTTAGGTTCAAATCCTATGTCTGCTACTTAGGAATAGTGTGACTTGTAGCACGTTTGCGGAATTACCAGGCGATGACACAGTGTTTGCCATGTGCCAGGACTGTGCAAAGAACTTGAAAAGAATCCATTTCTTTTTTTAGATGTTTAATTGATCTGATCTTTATAATAATCCTGTGAGGTAGATATCATCACTGTTTAACAGTTGAGGAAAGCAAGGAACAGAGAGGGACAGTGCCTTGTACAACATTGCAGAGCTAGCGAGGGGGCGGGATGGGACTGGGAAGCTGGGCCATGCCGTTTATACTATTAAGCACAGTTCTGTTCTACCTCTAAGTAATTTCATATCTGATAGCCCTTCTACCCTCCTAGTGAATGCTTTTGGGTGTGTGTGTGTGTGTGTTTCTTGGGGCGGGGGGGCGTGGGGGTAAAAGAAAGGGCCTGACCCCCAAATAACTTTCATTTCTGGTTTTAAAGAGGGGAAGCCTGCTAGGTAGGGGACTGCAGGTGGCCGTCTTCTGAGTACGTTCCTTCAGGACACATCCTGTGCTTTCACAGTAGAATTTTATAACTGGGTCCCACTCAGGAAGTCACTTCTTCTTGGCTTAACGGTTTCGGCTCTGGCCTTGCCCCGGGGGGACAGGAGAAGGTAAATGGATAGGTCGGCTGGAAACAGTAAATAACACCACAGGTGGACGTGGGGATGAAGCAGTTATTAATTATTTTAAAAACAGCCCCATGTGCTGTTTTTATTAACCTTTGCTAATTCCATCAGCTAGCTCTGACCATGACAGCATGCAAGTCATCATGATTTTTCCAGATTGGCTACATCATGGTTTGGGATGAGACGCTATTATCTGATTCTCTTGCTCTTCCTCATTCTTGTTTGTTTATGTCTTTAATAAACACTCTTTTGAGTGCCCACTACATGCCGGGCATTGTGCCAGGTGCAGGATAAAGCAGCAGACAGGACAGATCTCATCCCTGGCCTCAAGGGGCTTGTTCTTTTCTTTCCAATTCCATTTCTGACCTAAAAGTATAACCTGCTGTCCTGAATCATATATGCTAATTCCATGACAATCTTTTTTAATCCCCTGAATATCATTTAAAAATCACCAATAATGAAACAGCAGTATAAGCAAATCTTCAAATCCTCCTCCTTCAATTTTCTGAACTTTTTGAAGAGCTCACATAAAGTAGTGTTATTTTTATCTTTAATTCTCCAAGCACATGGTATGGAGCAAACCCAGAATGCTCCTTTTGGTAAAAGGCATGCTGGCAAACCATGGCTTGAGCAGCCACAGCAGACGGGGTGGGGTGGGAGGTGTGGATGCTGAGAAGAAATGCAGGGTGTGTGTATGCGGAGGGAGATGAAGGACAGGCAATGGGCTTCTGTAACTCTGATTAAGTGGGTCCCCCAAACAACTTTAAAATGTAGACTTGAAAGCCATATCACACAGCCACATGAAGGAGCTGGTTATGAATCCCTGATGGTGGAAATGCCCAAGGAGAGCTCTGAAAGCTGCTTGGTGATAAACAGATGCGTCACCTTTCACACTGAACCACAGGAAGTGAAAGTTGTAAGATGAGAGACAAAGGAGTATTTTTTTTTTCTTTTCTCTTGATAGTTGGGATAAAGTTTCTATCAAAAAGTTGTAGCCCTAACTGGTTTGGCTCAATGGATAGAGCGTCGGCCTGCGGACTCAAGGGTCCCAGGTTCAATTCCGGCCAAGGGCATGTATGTACCTTGGTTGCGGGCACATACCCAGTAGTGGGTGTGCAGGAGGCAGCTGATCGATGTTTCTCTCTCATCGATGTTTCTAACTCTCTATCCCTCTCCCTGCCTCTCTGTAAAAAATCAATAAAATATATTTTTTAAAAAATTGTGGCCTCAGCAATGAAGAAAATAATGTTAGGTAGTTTAAAAACCTAATTATAATGCTGAGTAGGTTTTTTAATGATGGTTACCTCATTTGCCAGGGGAATTGACAGTGAATTCCATTAATTAGAATTAGATTTTACACATATTACAAATTATTTGTATAATTTGAATGTATATATAGAAACATATGTATAAATACAGAATTTGTTTATTAACATATTTAAATGCTCATTCTTATTTAAATGACTACTAAGAATTCAGTTTTAGGAATCAAAGGGAATCAGAACTTATGCCTATAAGAATATTATTTAGTTTTTATAACAAGCAAGTGTTTGAGATGAAGGTGCTCTCTGAAAGCCATCAGTTATGGCTCAGAGATTTGCTTTCTGAATTATTCTAAGTGGAACAAATGAGGAGCTGTCTTTGAAACTTATTTCATAATTAAAGTCAGGCACAAAGAAACTCAATTCTATTTATTTCTCTAAACCTTGTTTACGTGAATCTTGCTAATAAATAAAGAACACAGCTTACTTCATCTTTAATTTATATCAGGTAACAAATTAACAAATTAAATACTGCATTTCTTAATTGTTTCTTGTCAGGTGGTATTCAAACTTGCAAAATGTTTACCCACCTGGGTGAAATCTCTGCAAAGTGAGAAACAGACCTTCCACTTGAATATAATTACTGAAATAATAGCACTTTATTTGGTTCACCGCTTACCAATTTATTATGGATTTTAACACCACAGAATTCAACATCTTTGTTGTGAAACACTGGTAGATTTAATTTAGAAAATGTCACTTATTTTATACCTTTAAGCGGCCTGACCTTATCTGCATTCATTTGCATTCTAACATCTTTCTCATGTTGCAGAGGTAATACAGCTATTCCAGTGAGTGCTCATGGTATGTATTATACATGAAGATGTCCTGGGTCATGAGTGTTATGGTGGCAAAAAGTTGCAAAAGAGTGATGAAACACACACTACCCCATTTTATGGTCAGTAGGTATCAATATCCCAATTTTTAAGAGGAAGGCCCAGAAACTCAAAGAAATTAAATAACTCATGCATTGTGATAGGAAAAGGGGTTAAACTAGAATTTTACAGTAAATTGACTATAAGTTCATTGAGAGACTCAACATAGTTGCCAGAATTTCTATAAAACAAGTATAACAAATAATCCTACATAATAAAAGCTTAATATGCAAATTGTCCCCTTGAATGAGATTCGACCTGGAGTTTGACCAGGGGGCAGGGCCAGCAGGGGCAGCAGGTGGCCAGAAGAAGGGAGCCCCCCCCCCCCACCACCAGAGGCAACAGCAGGTGTCCAGGGGAAGGGAGGCACCCCAGCCAGCAGCCGGCAGCTGCTAGGGACCCTACCTGTGCACAAATTTCATGCACAGGGCCTCTAGTGTTTCATGATCATGGTCAAGTTTCCAAGCAACTGTCAATAAACATCCATTTTAGTCAACATTTATCACACGTGTAGCAGTAAAAATACATTGCATTTTCTGGATCCTGTAACTTTTCATTCCTTGTTTGAAGTGAAAAAAATTATAAAAAAATGCCAAAATTTAAAAGAAATATGTAGCCCTTGTTGGGTGGCTCAGTTTATTGGAGCGTTTCCCTGTACACCAAGAAGGATGAGGGTTTAATCCACAGTCAGAGTCTGTTCTGATCAATGTTTCTCTCTCACACTGATGCTTCTCCCTCTCTCTCTCTCTCTCTCTCTCTCTCTCTCTCTCTCTCTCCCTTCCTTCCTCTTTAAAATCAATAAACATACAAACATATCCTTGGGTGAGGATCAATATATATAATTTCAATCTTTTAAAATTGCAGTAAGGACACTTAAAAGGAGATCTACCATCTTAAATTTTTAAGTACAGTATTGTTAGCTCTAGGCACAATGCTGCACAACAGATCTCTAGAACTTGGTCATTTTACGCATGTGGATTTTTATACCCAATGAATTGAGAAAAATACTCAGAAGTAGTAATACTTACCTGTAGGTGGCCATCTTTCTTTTCATTGAAAAGTTCTGTATTCTGTTTTTATTGTTCTTAATTAATAACATTCTAGACATTTTTTTATCAATGATTTTTTGTTTTATGAGCCAAGACAAAAATGCTTGTAGCAAACCAAAGAAGATAGGATCAATAGAGGTTCTGTTTTTGTTTCTTGCATTGGTAGAGGAGCCACCATGGGTTAAGAGATTCCTAACAAGATGACTCCACCATATGGCACGTTGAGAATATGACCCTCACCTGCCAATAGTCAGTGACAAACAAGTTCAAAATATCAGTTCTCAATTCATATGTCCTGTCATAAGGCTCCCCCAGGTATGGGTAGACAGGGCCTATTGGGGGAGGCTAAGCCTTAAACTCACCAGCCAAGAAGGGTGGTCTAGGTTCTGGGCTACACTTTCTCCTGCGGATGCTGAAGGAAGTTTTAGTCCACGAGAGATCTCCACAAAGTACAGAACCAAGAGGACTTAGTCCAGACAAATAGACATCTCAGCGGAGTAAAATGGTTGGTCCCATCCAGCCTTATGAATTGAGAGATGGAGGCACAGAAGTGGTCACCTGGTACCCAGAATCCTAGGACCTGCAGGAAACCTGTCAGCACGTAGCAAGGCACAGACCAATGGACTAGATTTTAGGAGCAGAATGGCAGCCCTTGTGAAGGGACCGGTGAGGATAAGGCACAATCCCTGTCTATGGAGAGGATGAGTTTGTGCCTATCAGAAGGCAAAGCCCAGTTTTGTCAAGTGAGACACTGGTTACATCTTGCACTGAGCAGCCCCAAAGAGAGAGGAAGTGAGAAGAGAGAAACATTGAAATATCAATGCGAGAGTGCAACATCAATTGGCTGCCTCCTGCATGCCCCCTACTGGGAACTGAACCAGCAACTTTTCGGTGCACGGGACGATGCACAACCAACTGAGCTAAACCGGCCAGGGCAAATTGGTTAAATATTGTTGGCCTTAGTCCAGAAGTGAGCCTGGAGGTAGAACTGAGCAACTCCAGCCTTATGTATCAGCAGCTCCGAGTAGGAAGACTCTTACCTCACCTTGTATGCTGAACAGCAATTAAAAATCTCTTAGATTTGAGTGTGTGCTGGGTCACAGGGAAATATTTTAGAGATTTTTAAACTGGCTGTTCTATTCCTCCTGGGCGGAACCATGAGCGAATGGCAAGTTCCAAGCCAGCGATGAAGTGATGACATGCAGGCAGATGCTCTCCACCCTACGCAAAGAGTGTGGAAAGGGCAGGAAATCTGGTGTAAAGACTAGATGTGCTTTATGAGAAAAGAAACTTAATTGGTGCTAAATTGTTCTAGGAATTGGGCATTCTCTAAAAATCAGAGTGGTAACTGCCATTTACTGGGTCGTTTATCAAGTATCTTCTGTATTCTGGGCACTGCTCTAGGTATTCTGTGTGTATAACCTACAGACCCTGCAAGGATTCTGGAAACTAAATATTATAATCTCAATTTTATTCGAGGAAACTGGGTACAGTCACCTGGCAGGCAGGTACCTGGCTGGATGTAGAATTAAGCCCAGTTGTCCCTGTCTCCAAAGCCAGTGCGTCTATTATGTGGCTTTTAGAATCTCAAATGAGACTGAAAGAATGGAAGAGAGGGAAGGAGAGAGGTAGAGAGAGAGGGGGAGGGTGGAAGAGAGAGAGAGAAAGAGAGAGAAAGAGAGAGAAAAAAATTCAGTAGTTTTCACAGGCAGTTCTTCAGGGACCAGAGAAATGATGTTTTGTCCTGAGCCACTCCAATAGGCACATTGGTGGGTCAAGGATGAGCCTTCCTCCGTCATATAAAAATAATGTTTTGCTACTTTTGGATCTGGTGGCCCAGGAGAGTTAGGAGTCAATTTGCTACCTATTGTGGAAAAGGGCCTTGCACTTTGAAAAGATGGGCTTCTTTTATTCTCTCAGAGAATAGGTTGGTGTTAGTCTGCAATGGTTTCACATTACATTTGAAACAAGCATTTATTTCATTCTCTGAGCCTTTACTAATTCTTTGCCTGAGTCTTCCATTTGCCCCTGGGCCCTCTGGGAGAAAGCTTATTTCAGCTCACAGTTTATTCTCTGGGATTGGCTTTATTTGAAGACAGAGACACCGAGTAAAACCTCGGATGGATTTTTCAGTCCTTTGCCTGCTTGACTTGTATATAAAGTGAGAAATGGACTCACCATGAGCCATGGCCCTCTGCGACAAGCTAATGGAGAGCATCTCCGGCGAGCCTGGAGGACACCTTCGTCATATTAAGTAAAGACAACTCTCCACCATACGGCCTCACACCAAGTACCTTGAGGACACGCTCAGGACGGAGGCACAATTTCTCTTCACTCTCACTGTCAAAATTGAATGATACAGAGACAGCCTTGGCACCTGGTGAAGAAATCCCCTGTGCACCTCACTCTTTGACAGGACATCTAGCTCCACCCTTTACAGGCATATGGCCAGGGCACCTCATAGAGTTGGTGGCTTCACTTGGTCATAAAAATAACTGCAGTCTTTGTTATCTGTGGAAAAAGGACACAGCTGCTGGATAACAGGCTAACTGATAGGCAGGCATTTGAATGACTTGATAAAGAGTGGTTGATTTAAGTAGTCACTATTTTGTAACCCCAGTGGAATAATGGATCTAGCCAATCATCACCCAAAGACACTAAAAGTTTTAGGTGAAAGGGCAGGGACCTTTGTAAGGGATGGATCAAGGTAACATCTGACCCACTGGTCAATCTCAGCATCCCTCCAGTGGGACAACGGATGAGAGACGTTGGAGAATAGTGTCACCTGCATGGAAGTTCTTGCCTTTTTAAAAAAAAGTTCTGGATCTCATCAACAAATAAGTGTCATTAAATGGGAAAGGATATTATTATAAAGTACAAAAGACATGAGAGGAGAAAAATGCACCATGTGACCCTCCTTTGGAACCCGGCTTACACCGTAAAAAACATGTCTGAGATGATCAGAGAACTTTGCATATGGACAGAAGGTTAGCTGATATTAGGCACTTGCTTTGTGTAAGGCGTGGTAATGGGCATGGTGGTTATTAGAAAACCAAGCGAAGTAATAATTGCCCTTATTATCACTAAAGTATTTCAAGATGAAATAATTTGCTTTACAGTACTGCAGCAACAAATACATAATAAATAAAACAAGATTGGCAAAATATACTCTCTACTTCTGTATGTACTTGAGAATGTCCATTATAAAAGTTAAAACATTAAGGGATTTTATTACTTTGTTCAAAGTAGCCACTCCTCTGAGAAGTCCTGTGGTCCCTGGAAGGAAGCAGGACAGTGAAGGACCAGTGTGGAGAATGTGGCTCACTGTGATTGCTTTTATATTTTTTTTAGTAAACAGTCAAATTTTATTTTCCTCCACTGCCACCACTGATTATTATCTATTTACCTATAGAAATGAATTCCTTTTCATAGTTTTGTAATTAAGTTATTACTACTGCAAACATATCAGAAAATACTTAATAAAAACGGTAAGATTTTTAGGTTTGCGAATTTTATTTTTAACTTTTATGTTCTGATAGTAACTCTCTTGAGAAGCATTCTTCCTATGTTGCATTGGCTCAGAGACTTCAGATTGTTAAAACGCATGAAGGTCATCTCTACAGTTACCACACAGAACTTTTTCTTGAAAGGGATCTTGCTTTCCAAATAGAGAATCCTCATCCCTTTCCATTTTGATGTTCATATTTGTTTTTCTCAATATTTGTCCCTGTGTCTATGTTTACTCTCTCACCTGTGACAAATGCCTGGTTTCTAGCTGAGTTTCTGCTGGTACTAGTCACATGTTAACAGTATTCAGATGTGTGTACAGTATACAAATAACATCACATAGATGAGAAGAAAATAACTCCATCAGCATATTCACAATTTGACATCAGAATGACTATTTTTTTCTAGCTACACTAAGAAACTTAGAGTGTTGGAGGGGAATGAGAGGAAGGACAGAACTGAAAAGGGGTGGTTGGGAGAAAGCAATGCTACTGTACTGTACAGACACATGAATGACAAAAGAAAAGAACACAGCAAGACCTTTCTTCAAACGAAATGTGCATGAAAAAGCTCATTCAAGCTCAAGTCATCTGACACACCCAAACAAAAGTACCTGCCACTAGGCAGACATAGTAGCTTACTGGAGATTGAAGTGCCGAAAGCTTTGTACAATTATCCCTCATCTTTCTGACACTCTAAGTCCATGTCTGGCTTTGTTGGTGGACCCACCATTTCCTGAGAGGCTGTGGTTGGGTGCAATTGGAGCAAATGCCTCTGTGGCCACCACCTAAGGCAAGAGATGTTTCTATTTTCTGAAACCATTTGGTCAAAGGCTCTAATCAGTCTTTTTTCCCCAAGCTCCATATCACACCCTTTAATCTTTGGAGGCCTGTTAGGAGAGACCTCATAAAATCAAAAGGTCATTGCTTTAATCTGAACCAATTCAATAGAGTATTTCAGAAGAGGTCAGCTTTTCTCTGATTTTCTGGGATTTAGTGTCTTTTTCTTACATCGAGTATAAAACACCCCATAAAACATAACAGAAGAGATAGTTGGGCCGTTAGCTTTGACCCACATCTTTTAGGGGTCATCTTCCTAGTGTTAACTATCCCAAAGTAATTACTCATAACACAGAGAACTCTTTATAAATTCCTTGTGAATACCTAAAGTGATCATTTTTCTTTGCACCTACTTATACGACAAGCATCCATTAAGTTTTAATTATCTCTTCCCAACAAGCCTTTCATCTCTGTGTTCTATCCACTGCTAGGGGCCTTTGAAGATGGAGACTTGGCTTTAATATATACTTTTCATTGAAGGGCTAACTTTGGGCCATACAGGTTCAGAGTTTGTTGATTGAAGCTATGAGGCCAACGCACTCCTCAGACATGCAGACATTTCAATTCTCTCTGAATTCAAATGACTATATTTTCTTAGGGAATCAGAGCCACATTTGGCCTACAGTGTCTATATCCCTCCTAGAGTGGAAACGTATGATGAGATCAAAGTTTTAAAAGAGCTTTTTTTGTTCCTCTGGGTAAATTCAGCTTTTCAATTTAACTAAAAATGTTTGCTGTGTGCCGGCACTGCTTCTAAAGAATTATATGACACACTTTAAAAAAGAGAGAAGGAATGAGAAAGAGAGAAAGAGGAAAGTTTAGAAAACAAAAATGTATAATTAGAATCTTCTTTATATTCAACTACCATTGATTTATTTAAATCTATGACTGGTATTCCTGAAATATAGCATTGTTTAGAATTTTATTTGCTTATAGCTGTGAAGGGATTGGGCTCCCCATCTGTTTGAGATAGCTCAGTACAAGTGGTATGGCCAAATCTAATTATTTCTCTTGCTACAGTGGTAATACGCTATGTCTTCAAAAGCATCAATTCTAAAATGTATTCAAAGAGACCAGCTCACAACCCCTGTCAAAGCATTCAATAAACTAAACTTCTCTGTATGCAAAGTCTTGGGATCCATTAACAACCAAGGGTTGGAATAAAAGGGTAGACTTGTTCTCATTTGAGTGGGCTTAAGGAATCAATGTCAAAGGAAGCCACTAATCACACAGCAGATAGATGTAGATTCATTTTTCGAAATCCTTCCGTGCCATTTATTTAGTTTTATTTCATTTCCTTTAATCTACATGTTGATAAGGAAATTGGTGTTTGAGTACTGGCATTTGAATTTGGAGATCTAACAACCTGGCAAGAACAAAGTGCCTCTTAATTTAGGCATCACTCAAGTGTCTTACATACAGTTCTCTGAGATTGGAAGCTTTGCTTGGAGATGGAGAGCAAGCAGCTAATGTGCGTGCCTGTGCGCGTGTGCACGTGTTTAAAGGCGATGATCACACCATATAACAGGCCGTTTGTTTATCACATGTAAGATAATGGGCTCTTAAGCTCTACAGCTGGATATTGTTTGGCACAGAAACAACCTGCTTTATCTAAACCGAATTCCTTTCCTAAATCCATTTAGCTGGGAAGCGAATGTTTCTGTAGGGCAGCCGCCACAAGGAGCAGAGATGACAATACCCGAACTGCTACACCGACCGGTTGACACCTACTGCACTGGGTTACATGACACAGATAAGAACGATGCCAAGTCACCACACAGAGAGCAGAAGGATCAGGTCCGCTTGCCCAGCTCACAAGTCCTCTACTTCACCATTTGCCATTAATAAAATTCTGGAATTTGGATTTTGGCTGACATTTTCAAACTTCATTTATATGGAAAAAAATGATTTGGATGCATTAAAATTAGAGTGGGAGAAGCAATTAGAATAACTTAAAATACAGTAAGAATATTTTAAATGTCTTGCTTATGTCTAATATATGTTAGTTATATATACACATAGATTAGCGTACTACCTCAATAGAATTTAACCTGACTCTAACCCATCTTTTTCTAATAATACAGTTATTATCAAAATCAGAATTGAACCCTGTCAGGAGACCAGTGTCTTTATTTCTGCCTTCTTTTTTCTTTCCCTTTCTCTCTCACTCAACCTGTTCTGGGTTGTAGTTTAATATTTTCACTTACACAGATTAAGAATATGGCCTAACATTTATATTGTATCGTTTTATGACCAATATTAATAAGTGACCATTATAAGCAGAAAGTGAAATTTAGCAGCAGGCGGCTGGCCGGTAGTGGTGCAAACAAGATTTTTATTCTTTCAAAGCCATTTTCTGAAAACCGGAATGAACGAAACTTTTCGAAATGCCCCAAATAATTGTTATTATAGAAAGTCATATAGAGAAAATATACTTTTACTGTTCAGATATCTTGAAACCCATTTAAAAATACATGCATTTTTAAATCATGTTTGGTAACTTGAACATCAGTTTTTTCCTGCCACCCACATTTCTGAGCGCAATGGTCCAAAGTCATTTCATTTGACAGAAAAAAATTCACCACATAAAACAACTGAAAGTAGTTGCCTATCTCACTGAAGCCTGGCTTGATACGCGGTGCTTTCCCTTTATCCTTTAGGTGGCTCAGTGCCAGCACGGAAAAGAGGATGCAAGTTGATAGCAAGAATCAGGCAGGTTTAAGCAATGTACACAGTGAGTGGTTCCAATTATTTGAAGCTAGGATGCGCCCATGGATAATTGCTTACATATTGACTTATTCCTCATTTGGGTCTCCCTGTTTCTACGTAGCTCCATCATCCCCTCTCTGAGCAGGCCCTCTGCACCCCTGGGCTAAAGCAGATAACCAGAGCCATCTATTCACATGTGCAGTGTTACCATTAGCAATCCGCAGTGGCTGTCACGCAGCCCTGTGATCAGCAGGTGGGATTCTGCATGGCCAGGGTTGCTGGAGAGAGGACGCGACAATAATCTTCTGGGAGACATAAAATAACAAACAAAACATAGGTAATGAATTCAGCACTGGAAAAAAAGTGTGTGTTGGAGTGAGCTTAAAAGCCCATTTATTATACTGCTGTTCTCAAAAGTCCACATCATCATTTTATGAGCAGTTGATGACTTGAAACCAAGACTGTCTGCTACAATGACGGTAGGCATGACATTATAGATGTTGGGAGATTTTACCATCACTCTACCAGAGAATATCAACCCTTTTTATTTAAAGGCCAGTATATCCCCCGGCAAATTGAGTTTCCATGCTCAGTTGATTCACAGCCTATTTCAAGCAAAGGCTGCCGACTGTGTCAAAATGTATACTGATTTTGTGATATACATAGTTTTCTGAAGGACGGAGTGAGCTCGCCAGTCTCAATGCATTTGGGACTTGACTTAGATTTAAAGTTGCCCTCAAGAAATAGCTAGCTGGTATATAAGTGGATTGAAATATTTTACATTGAGATAGCTTTCTCCTTATCCTTCAGTTTCTTTTCATGCATCACTAAAATTATCTTGAAAAATTGGAAAAATATGTCTTATTATTGAGAGAATTCATTACATTAGTATAAGGCCAAACAGTCTACGTACAATCAACAGTACCATTTTGAGTAATTTGTTCTTTTGACATTTTCTAAAAGAATAGCTCTCCCTACATTAATGCTAAATAGATAGGAATAATATGAAGGACAAGAATATACGCAAATTGCATTTTAATTCCTATTTTCTTTAAAAAGATGTCAAAGATAAATGTAAATGTAGCTTAAATATACACTTTGCTTCAAATGTTTAGGAAATGATGCCTAACACAGAGAAAAATAAAGCCATTAATTTTCCATTTGCATGACTTGCCCTTGAACTGTGTTTGACATTTCTCATTTGCTTTTGCAACATAAAGTCCAAGATTTCAGTTTAAAGGATGTAAGCGTCAGGTTTTGTTTTTGTTTGGCATTTTTAGGGGGCAGACATTTATTTTTTTAATGTCCACTTTCTATGGACAATTTAAGTACCAGTTTAAGTTATATGTGGCTCACATCTATTACCTCCCCACGTTCCATATATTTCGACTTCTGAAGGCTTTAGAAAAAGTCTATTTGGACTACTTCCCATGAGAATATATATCACCAACAATGGAAAATTTGTAATCTGAAAAAAAAAAATTTCTTTCAACTTTTTGTTGGTATGCGAGTCACCCCTCCCCATGTGTAAATAAAGAAAACAAAGAAAAAGCCCAGTTTGGAACACCGATAGGGAGGTGATGTGCGCACAAAGCTGGGTATCTTTTGTTGCTTCAGTGGAACCTGGGTTTATTACCTTCACTAACTGAATTTAAATGTAAGCATGTCATTTATTCCTCTCCCTCCCTTGCAGTGCCCTCCTTTTCCTTTTGGCTCCCTTCTTTTAGCAGCTCCTGTTGTACCAGGGACTGTCTCAGATCCTGGGGCCAAAGGGTTAGCCCAACAGAGGCTGCCCACCTTCAGGGAACCAGTCATTCAGTGAGAGAGATGGACAGTCAGTAGACCCAGATTCCTGGAGTTACACAAGGTGATAAGACCCAGGACAAAGTTACTGGTACCAGGACTGAGTATACAAGGACACCCAGTTTGGACACAAATTTGAGGAAAGCCTTAAAGACTTTACTGTATTAGGTACCAAATAACAACAACAATAATGTTTTGAGGACATACTATGGGTATGATTCTATGCTCGGTTCTGAAGTTAAAATTCATAACAATAATCAAAACCAGAATGAAGACCAGAAACCCCCCATACACATCAAACTACATAAAACCATCCTAAACTTTGATTCTTACCCTCAGGGATCTTTGTGCGTCCACATGGATATTACAATTTTATTAATGAATTGTTTCTATAAGCAGTTTTCCAAAACACCTTCAAATACATTTTCACACTTAATCATTCATTAACCCTGTGTACTGAATTGGTAATTCTTTTGCTCAATAAATATTGATTGATTTTCCACCCTGTGTCTTAACGTATATTCTGCTAGATTCCTTGAATACGATATTGAAGGAGAGTCTGTCACTGGATTCTATAACATACATAGAAGACACACAATTGTATGCATATACTGTATGCTAATTTTTCTCAGGTAAATAACTTGGGGCACATGGGAAACCGTACATTCCTGATGAGGTTGGAGACACGTCCATGAGGCACTTATCAGCACACTAATTCTACCTGAGCAGAATCTAAAGCTCATAAATATTAGTGGTCTAACCCAACAGCAAATATCTCAAGAATTTAAAAAAAAATCATTTAAAAATAATATCTGAGGCAGAAGAAAACACAATAATACTCAGATCATTACTATATTATTCATATAGTTAATCTCATCTTAATGTACACTAATATTTTCATTCCAGTTTACATAGTTTTACAAACAGGCAGCTACAAAGGCTAACTCATATTGTTTGTTGATGGAGGCCTAAGAGTAAAATAAATAAATAAATAAAAGACCCGTGGACCCGTCATTTAATTTATGGTTGAATTTTTCTTCACTCTGTCTTTCCCTGCAGTGGTACTTAATCATCCCCACAGCTACCATGGTAGGAAAGATAAAGTCAGAACAGGAAAGATTATGGAACCACACTCAGGAACGAAGACAATCCTCATTTAAAAATCTTATTTTAAGTTTAGTCTTTCATACAACTTATCTTCTCTACCAGTGTGAGAGAGCCTGAAGTATTCAAAGGACTTTGGCTCACGGAGCTTGCGTTTCAGTTCCAACAAATACAGTTAATTTCTTCTAAAGGACTTCACAATATGACAGGAAAAATTTTCAGGAGGTAATTAGGAGGAAATGGCATTGCCATCCTGGGAGAAACTCACAGTTTTGAGGAGATTTGAGAGTTCAGCACGATCTGATCTGTAGTTAGAATCCCTGTTGGGATTGGCATGTTTGCAATGCATGAAGACAGGAATGATGAGTGCTCAGAGCTACAGGCTGACTTTGTTGATCATTCTTCATCAAAACCAACATGTTAAATAACCGTACACCCCTGGACCCAAATTCAATGGTTTCTTAAAGACCAATTTTTACTGTCAGATGTTGATAAACCAGTGTCAGCATCGTTGGAGGATTTAGATGTGTTTGGATTGTTAGGATGTGCAGGGTGGTTCATCTCCACTGTATATGACAGTCGTTCACAGTAGTGATGAATGTTTCCCGTCCGCTGTTCTACTGGCACATTTAAATTATGTTGCACTACTATTCTATCTCTTTAAACAAGAAGGAAATTAAGCTTCAAGTTTAATTAAACATTATTTTAAAAATTGGTTCTTAGTATATAAAATTCACCCTGTGATTCTTCCACGTTCTTTCCTTGAGAAAATAGAGTGCACGTTTCATTGGGATTTGACCTTAATTAATCCTGTACTTTGTGATCCACCCCCTTGCTGAAATAGTCTTATCAAAAGGAATGCAAGCTATGGGCTGAGATAACAATCGGTCATTAACTTCTGTATGAGGTGCTGGCTGTGGTCCATGGGCACGGAATTCAAAACCCATTGTACACAGTAATGTCCAGGGCTTAGCGCTCTATGGACGAGAGACAAAATAAACTATGCAGAACCGCATCTTTTCACAGTCTACATGGATTTACACTCTAGCAAATGGTCTGAGACATTCAAAATGCAGCCTGTGCGTTGGCATGCAGTCCTGCCGTGTCGGATTACACAGGAGGTAGGCCCTGCCAGCAATGCCAACTGAAGTAAATAAGCAAAATGATCACTCCCCCCAAAAACATCCTATATAATAAAAACCTAATATGCTAAGTGTCCAGTTGGCTGTTCAACCAATCAAAGCATAATATGCTACTGATATGCTAAGGCTGCTCAACTGCTTGCTATGATGTGCACTGACCACCAGGGGGCAGATACTTCTACCAGCGGGTTAGCTTGCTGCTGGGGTCCAGCCAATTGGGACTGAGTGAGACAGGCCGGACATGCCTTGGAGCCCTCTTGTGGTTCCTCCCTGCTGGCCAACCTCCCACATACCTCCTTGGCCCCAATTGTGCACCAGTGGGGTCCCTCAGCCTGGCTTGTGCCCTCAAATCCGGGACCCCTCGGGGGATGTCGGAGAGCCGGTTTTAAACCAACCCGTGAATGGCTGGTCACTATGATGAGCACTGACCACCAGGGGGCAGATGCTCAATGCAGGAGCTGTCCCCTGGTGGTGAGTGCACTCCCACAGGGGGAGCACCGCTCAGCCAGAAGCCGGACTCATGGCTGGCGAGCACAGCAGTGGTGGCGGGAGCCTCTCCAGCCTCTGCAGCAGCGCTAAGGATGTTCGACTGATGGCTTAGGGTTAGTCAGACATCCCCTGAGGGCTCCCAGGTTGCAAGAGGGTACAGGCCGGGCTGAGGGACACCCCCTCGAGTGCATGAATTTTGTGCACCAGGCCTCTAGTCATTTCATAAGAATAATTCACAAAGTTATGCTATTGTTTCAGATTTAGAAGACACTATTTCTTTCTACTGTTTTAGAATGTATCCCAGAGCAGTGGCTCTCCATGCTGATGTAACCTGGCTGCCTTCTGAGAAACCCTAAGAAACTGGTGTAAATTAATAAATATGTGGGGCCTGTTGACCTGAAATGTATGTAGTCCAGATAAATATGACAGACCTGCAAGACTATTCATATGCCATTTGCCTGGGGGCACTAGACATTCAGCACTTCCTCCAAAAGTTTAATCTTTGGAATCTGAGGAATGCCAAATGATGATATCTTTGCATGTGTGGAATTGATCAAAGAAATTCTGTAACTCCCTGGTACAATGATGATGACCCTCCATTTTTCAGCACCCTTTTCAGATTCAAGATGACTTTTCTGACCTTTGAATACTTTACATTCATCTAACAGTTACTGAATACCTACTATGTGCTAGGTACTCTTCTAGATATTTGGAATGCCATAGTGAACCAAAGAGAAAAATCACCTGCTCTCATAAATATACATTACACAGGTGTAGGTGCGCTCTGAGAGATGGGCACCCAACTTTTGTCATGGGTGTCCACTGGAAATTGAAGAAACTTATGATATGATGAGTATAGGAATTGTTCCTACATTTTAGTTGTTAAGTGATACTGATGCTTCATATATAATGCCACCCTGTTTGATTCCTTTCATTCTTATCTCCATTGAAATTATTTTAACCTACCTTATTGCAATAAGTTCCTGATCTGGTACCACCTAACACTTTTCTGATTCCAACTCATTTTGGAAAATCAATTTAATTCAAGAGTTTATTATTCATAATGTTGACTGTGTATAACACTGAATTAATCTTCTTAAAATACCCTTTCTATCATGGCAGCCCTTAGTTAAGTGGCTCCCCACTGCCTGCCCATCAAGCTAATCTGCTAAATCTAGTATTCAAGCCCCTCCATAATGTGCACCCATGTGGCCTTTCCAAACTCTTGTGTTTCCATGATCCTCATCAGGTTCTGTGTTATAGTCAGATTCTCCTTTATATCATCAGCACCTTCCTCCATGTTTGGTCCCACTTCTATGAATTCTAACACAGAAGCCCTCTCAGGCTGATAAGAGGACTTCAGTTCTTCATAGTGGCTATGCCTGCCTGGTGCATTCTTCCACATATTTCCCTAGATCATTCTCTTCTGTTGGCCTAAATGTCACTAGTTCAGGGGCCTGGGCATCAGGCTCACATCCATTGAATTAGCTACAACGTCTGTTATAGGTAAGATCAAGGAAGTAAGTAAGAAGAGGAACTAGAAATGTTTGCAAACAACCTAAATTCTGTCCTCTGACCCCCATGGCTAGTATGACTGTTGAGTGTATACAACTGTAGTTAGGACAGAAGGGCCTTTTCAGGCAGTGGGGAGACACTAGTGTGCTGGCAAGGTGCCTTCCACAGATGACCTGTCTCAGTTAAAACAATGAGAGCCCTGCTCTGGACATCTCCGCCTGGTGCAAGTTCAATTGATTCCCAAACTGAAGACCTTCTCCAGGAAAACTAGGAAGACCCATCCACACACTTTTATATCTTAAACTCAACTGTCCTTGCAATTTTTTTTTTGTCCTTACACTTTTGTTAGCTGGGTTGGAAGCAATCCATCGTGAAAACCACTTGAGCCACCTGTGCGTCATTATTTCTGTTTAGTCCTTTGTAGGATGGCCCAGCTTGAGGGCCAATAAAAAGTCTTTCTTCCCCCTTCCTGATAGCAGTGTCCATCTTCTTACACCATCTCATCTCCTCATTCTCTGTGAACAGCCTATTCTCTGGAACATGAGAACATAATTTAATTGCTGCTGCTCGGAATTTTCTTTGCTTAATGTGTTGTGCAGTAATTCAATTAGCCGAGTCAGATGGGGGAAGACTTTCTCAGTCTATTCATTCACGTTGATGAGAAAGAAGAAGCTGAATTTTCAAGTCCACCTAAAGTGGAGTGTGGCTTTGCAGCAGCTTCTAGATAAGGCTCTTATTCATCATACAAACAAAGAAAGCGCAACCTCCGTGCTTTAGAAGAAGAGGAAAAAAGCCCCAATTTAGAAACACATAGTAATTAAGCCGCAAAAGAAAGGCAGCACAAATACCTTTAAACAATATAAAAGTATTTCCACAGCTTGCACCCCTAATTACTTTTATGAGTTTGAAGCTTGCTTTACACATGATAGGCATGCAATAAACCATACTCCTTATAAAGACTAATTCTGTGACTACAACACCATGCAATATAATATGGTAATATTGTAGACTTTCAAGAATTTTTAAATAAAAAAATATATCCTACTGGGCAAGCAGTAAATATTTAAAACCCTACAAAATAGAAGACAATTTCTCACCCAATGAACTTTCCCCCCACAGGTTACAGCTTCCTGTTACATCTCTCTGGACCTCTGACACCACTGATAGGCATCATCTCTTCTCTTAAGATACTTCCTTTCCCTGATTTCCTATCTTGCTTATTTTCTATTTCATGATATTAAAATTAACTTAAGAAAAACACAAAAAAGTTTGATGATAAAAATGTATTTTTTATTGTCACAGTGAGGGAAAGCACTGAGGTTTGAACAGTTCACAGATACACTGTTTAAGGGTAGATGTGTCCATCCGGGTGCCCTGCAAAGCAGAGGGGCCCGGGTGCCGAGGGGCAATCAGAAATGCTTTAGGCTGTCACAGTGCTGGAATCTAGATTTCAAATATGGACTTTGTCGTTCCTTCTTTATTTTGGCTGCAGAATGAACTGCGAGTCTTAATGCCAGTTGACAACTACACGGGACTCACCCACTAAGTGTCAACCTCTGTCAACATGTCACAGGCAAACACTGGTAGGTTGGATAATTCAGGGCTGTACACTCATGCTGAGGCTCCTGTTTCCAACACTTGTGATTATTCTGTAGAAGTTCTGTATTGGTCTTTTTCTCTTTGCAACTCTGATATTGAGACAGGTCCAGAGTTAACAAAAATAAAAAAGAGACCATCTGTCCTGGCCGATATGCCTCAGTTGGTTGGGCATCATCCTGTGCACTGAATGGCTGCTGGTTGGATCAGGGCACAAGCCTAGGTTGCTGGCTCAATCCCTAGTAGAGGGCATGCAGGAGGCAGCAGATCAATGACACATCATTGTTTGTTTCTCTCTCTCAAAAAAAAAAAAAATCTTAAAAGAAATAAAAGAGACCATCATGTATATGTAAGTTTTTGTTCAATGAACTTAGAATGAGAAAACAATACATATGGGCTTCAAGGAAGCTATCTATATATACAAAAGCCTAAGCAACTGAATGACTGAAAGACTGAACAACCAGTTGACCGGTCGCGGTGATGCGCAATGACCATAAGGGGGCAGACCCTCAACGCAGGAGCTGCCCCCTGCTGGTCAGTGCACTCCCACAGCAGGGGGCAGCTCAGCTGACTGACAGGTGCCAGACGCAGAGCTCACGGTTGGCCACCACAGCCTGGAGACCACAGCAGAGTGGCAGCATGCCTACCAAGGGGCGCTGGTGGCAGACACAGCAGGGTTGGGATGAGCAGGAGCGGCAGGCAGGAGCTGCAGGTGGTGTGGACTACTGGTTTCAGCCCGATCCCTGCAGGCCAACTGAGGGACCCCACCGGTGCACAAATCTGTGCACCAGGCCGCTAGTTTAAGAATAAAAGGCATTGAGTGCAAAAGATATTTTTAAGTATCCAGTTTGGGAACTAATAAATATATATGGGAAATTAATGGTATCCAACTTAGGATATCCAAAGCTGACCTATGAATATATCTTCTTACATAATCCTTTAGTGTTGTTTGTAGAAACTATCAGATGCTTGGGAAAATAGGTTCACTATCTGTTAGTAACTGAGCATGAACACAATGTTTTCTCAATTACCACAACAATAATTTACTTTAGTCCTTGAAGACATGTTTTGTTGGAGGTCTCCTATGTTTTGGGCACCATCTATGGTGTTGGGCCTTCATGAAGCTTCCATTCAACTGGGGGAAGATAGTTGCAGATAGATACATTGCTAAATGCATAGTTGTTACAGTGCTATGCCCTATGGAGCAAAGCATGATAGAGAAAGGCAGAGGGAGTACAAGAGATGGGGAGGGAGGTTGCCATTTCCTATGGGATAAGCAGGTGGAAAGGCCTTGGGGCTGGAGAGGTCTCTGCATGTCCACAGAATCCCAAAGAGGCACGTGGTTTGAGAGAAGTGACATAGAAGGAACATTAAATAATTTGAGTTCATAGAGGTGATGGGTGAGGGTAGGTCCACCTTTAGGACCACTACAAGGCATGCACTCTGAAAGAGATAGCCATGCCTTAGGGAAAAAGGTAGAGAATGACAGGCTTTGGCTTTCATAGTAAAAGGGATATTCTGACCTTTATGTTGTGGTTTAGCGTTCAAGTTACAGCTGTTACAATCATCAGATGGACCTCTGTTGATTTGGAGCAAAGGGGTGTAGGTGAAGGTGAAGACACACGGCCTACTTTTAAGCTGATTTTTAAAAACATAATGGGATTTGCTGATGGGTTGGAAATGGCTAAGTGACAAAGAGAGAAGACAAGGATGACCTTAGCATTTTGGTTTTATTCATAAGCCAAATGTCTACAGCAGTTTATGTTTTAATCCCCTGCCTTCTACCTTAAAGGCAAGCATGAATAAGAGGGCCATAAAACCTCACCCTCTTGTAGTTGTTCTATTAAGAAGATGATGGACAGTGTACATCTACTGCCTGGAAATAAATCCCGTTTGTGCTTAATTCATTGGAGAAATTGTTCATGAACAGTTACCCTTGTATACATTCTGCATGTACTGCTGACAAGTTCAATTTCTGCTTGGGTTAATGGCCACATAAACGTCTTTTACACGAGTTAAGGTTGCTTGGAGGCAGGAATGATTTCTAATTTGTCTTCCCTGTGCTTTGCATTGCTAGATAGGCTTTCTCGAACTTGCTGTTCAAGGTTTAGCCTCCCCATAGTCCTGGTGAGTAAATCTAATTAACATTAATGAGAGTTTTGTGCACTTATCGACAGGATAATAGACCTGTAAGGACGGTCCCTCCCCTCTGCACTGCCACTCCCCCACTGCAGAGGAACTGATCATTTCATTAGGCAGCGGTATAAACACACACTTTGTGGAAATTAAATGGAGAAATCTGCATTCATGCACACTTTCATTTGCTTCGAGGTGAGGAGAGTGGGGGTACATCACAGCCTCCAGAGAGTCTAGTTCTCTTGAGAAAACAGCTTTTATAAAGATAATTTTCCCAGTCTCTTCAGAGATAATTGCTTACCTATGCTTATTTATAAAAATGGACGATGTCCATTGCATCTAATTCTAATTTTCATTGGAAGCAAATTGGCAGAGAACTGAGGGGAACATCATGAAGACCTGGATGACCTTTTGGGTTTTGTACTTAGAATTACCAGAGGGGTGAGATGTATCGCAAATCTCTGAAACAACTATTAGAAATATCCTGGTATGGGTGTGGGCTCTAGAAACAAAAAATATACCTAGAGTAGTTGATAAATGTGTTTAAGCATTTTTTATTCTGTTTAAATATTTATTAATTTAAATTTTAAAATTTAATTTAATTTTTTCCATCACCATTTATCCCTCAACCCCCACCCAGCCATAATCACCACACTGTTGTCCATATCCATGAGGTATCTCTTATTTTGTTTATTGATTTTAGAAGAGAGAGAGAGATGATGGGGGAAAGAGAGAGAGAGAGAGAGAGAGAGAGAGAGAGAGAGAGAGAGAAATATTGATGTGAGAGAGAAACCTGGATCACTTGCCTCCTGTATGTACCCCGAACTGGGATGGAACCTACAAAGGGCCCATGATGCTATGTCCTATGGAGCAAAACATGACAGAGAAAGGCAGAGCATACATGCCCAACCAGGAATTGAACCCATGACTCTTTGGTGCATAGGATGACGCTCCAACCAAGCCACACTGGCCGGGTTGACATGGTAATGCCCCTTTGATTCAATCACATTAGGTTGTTATCATGCAGGAATAAATCTGAAAATTCTCTCAACAACAACATATTACATCTAATCAGTGATGCACCTTCCCTGAGATGCAAACATGTTTAAATCATCTGATGAATAAATAGAGGGGTGAATAGAGGGTTCTACAAGGTGTTTTGCAATAAGGCTTCTGCTTTGGATGGAAGAGAAAGAAGAGAAGCCAGCATTTGCATGTAGGTAGCAGGAAGGGATGTCAGCAATGATCTGCACTGAGACCCAGCTTCTGTCCACAAAATCATTAAGTCAACTGGATGCTAATATAAGGGTCACTGAGAGCCATGCGGCACCAAAGCCAGAGAGTGGGGGGATGGGTATTGTCCCCGCTTCAGAAGAGCATGACGGCTCTCCCATGTCATTAACCACCAGCCTGGTCAGTCACAGGGCAGGACTGAAAACACAAATCCTGGGGACAAATAGGACATGCCTAGTGGACAGGTCAGCATGAGGCTCTATGGGATCAAGTTTATTAATGAGCATATGGAAGACAGAGCTTGAGATTCTTAGAATCTGAGGAGCATTTTTAGGGGGTCGAGGTTCTGTGTGATGAGCTAGAGGAATGAGCCACAATCTGTGTCCTTAGAATTGCTGTTATCCCATCCACAGCCACAGGCTGTGGGCGCTGGAGAAACTTGTTCTACTAAATAGTGGAATAATTGGGGTGCTGGCACTTGCAGAGCGTCAGCTGATTAGGCCACGACGAAGCTGAACCACAGCTGAATATCAATGATAAAGACTCTACGTATTTGTTCAGTTGTTTCTATAGTCCTTTTCAACTTTGAACTCCAGATCCTGGGAGGCAAAGAGTTACTGCCAGGAATCCCCAGAATCTGTTGACACACACACACACTCACACACACATACACACACGATTAAATAAATAAATTTAATTAATAATGGCTTGCATGCACCACCATTTTCCCAATATATATTGAATTTTGTACTGAAGTGAAAAGTCATCTGCCACAATTATGGAATTCATAGGAAATTTCTGTTCCTGAGGGTTTTCATAACCAATTAATGTTAGAAGAATAATCTTTGGAGTCAAAGGCAATTTTGACAACATTTTGCAAATCCCTGAAAGAACCCAATCCCTGGTCTAGTCTTTGCTTGCAAGCTGACTGGCTAAGGGCTGGAAATAACTGACAAGTAGGAACAACCCAGGACAGATCTCTTTTTTTAATTCCTAGCTCCATTGGGGACTAATTGACAAATAACACTGTGATCTCTTTAAAGTGTACAACAGGATAATTTGATATATACATGGTGAAATGATCCCCTCAATCAGGTTAATTAACACATCCATCCCCTCACTGAGTTACTGTGTGTGTGTGTGTGTGTGTGTGTGTGTAAATGCTTAAGATCTAAGTATGTAATACCATAGTATTGTTAACTATAGTCACCATGAGGTGCATCAGGTCCTCAGGCCTTAAAACTGAAAGTCTGTACAGGACAGTTCTTCTAAAATAGATGTGAAGGCAAGACAAACACATTCCTGACCACTAGGTATCATTGACAACCTTAATATCAATCTTTAACTATTCTATCCTTAAATACTCAGGGTTTTACCATTTACCCAGGATCCAAGGACTATACCAATTTCGGCATGTAGAAGAAACTACACAGGAAAAGCCTTACTTTGGCCTACAAATTATATTTGTTGACTTCAAACAAAAATTTTTGCAAAAGCTGTTTTACTCTAAACTATCTGAATGACAATTCAAACAGATGTGCTCCATAGGACCCTAGGAAGATGCCAAGATTGTCTTTACAGTTTCTAAAAAAACACTTCAATATCAATCTCATTAACCTATGTACTTAATGATTTTTTTAATTGTGATTAGATTTTGAAGTGCCTGGAACTCATTAAAATGTAAATAACTATTTTCCTAAATATCTTTACAATGTGTATTTTATTTTGTATCAGATTGAGTACATGAAATTGACTATCAGGCTTAAAAATAGTTTTTCCCCCAGTCTATTTTACTTCAAGAAACAAAACAATCTAAACCGACTTCTTGATAGTTCTATGTAGTTTTGAATACCGTAATGACCAAATATTTCCGAAGTTTTTTGTTCCCTGGGCTAGTGTTAGTCCTTTGAGATCATTATCTAATTGCAGTATACTAAATATGAATTACATGTAGAGAACAATAAGAAAATTCAGTCTATACTGTCTGATATTTAGCTGTACTGGTGGTTAAAACATTGGAAGTCCTGCGTTTGGTTGGAAAATAGCCACCACCCTGAAGCTTCCCCAAGACCCTAGAATTCCATACAATCCAGAAACTGAGGACTGTTTTGTGCATCAATGCTTTATGCACTCAAGCTCCTTATGTGGCATGTAGGCTGCTAACTATCATCGCTGACCACACGAGTCATGTTTAGCAACTTCTAACTTCAAATAGGTAGGGATTTTGGACAAAAGACCACCAAAAATTTAACACATAAACTACACCAGCATAGTTTACAAGAAAGAAAGGGACCTCTCAAGGTAAAAGAAACAAACCATGACCAGAATATGACACCAAAGTTCCGTGGGGAGTATCAAACTCAGATTGGCACCTGGAGACTACGATGTGACTGTCCACTAAGGACATGCCTTCCAGGTGGCCTGTGTCCTCACACCGGGAGGGGAGGGAACCAAGGTCATTGTCTAGAGCAGGCACTGGGCGGCCCTTTGTGAAAAGCGTCTAGAAAAAAATGTGCCCATGCGCCAGAGGAGAGGCAGGGAAGTCTGTTGTCTTTCTGGTGTTCTGGTGGGAAAGTCTCCTGGGAGGAATTGTAACTTTGAGTCTCCTTAAGTGTGGGTGTGGGGGCCAGATTTAAAATATTTACTCAGGGTCTGGAAATTTCAATTCTGATCCATGACACATAAACTGAAAAACTCACCTCTGACCTATGAAGCCACTGGAGCCTTTAAGCGAACCAAAGATGAAATTAAATCAATGGAATCCTTCCCACCACCCAGACAAAAGGATCATGGTGCTCTTGATAACCTCACAACAAGAAAGCTGTAAATGATTAACTGGAGTCATTCACCATGAAGGGGAGTGATTAGATGTAAGAAAAGGAAAATTTGCATCTCCAGTGATTGAGATAAGAGAATGCTGAAAAAGAAACTAGAAAATAATTTTGGTTTAAATAACTGAGGTAATAAAATGCATAATAGAAAGAACACACCAATCTACAAAAATAATGGGTGGATCTAAAACACCAAATAAAACGTTTATAAGTGAAAATTACAGTCATTGAAATAAAAAGTGGATGAGTTTAATAGCAGATCAGGTAACAGGCAGAGAGAACTATAATTTAGAAGACATATTTAAGAAAATCATCCAGAACGCAGCACAGAGAAATAAAAAAGTGATAAAAGATGAAATAGAGCTTAATATATATAAACACTTTCAATAAAAGTTCTGGAAAGAGAGAGCAGAGAATGGGGAAGAGGTGATATTTGAGTGATCATTGTTATGGATATTATACAATATAAACATACGAGTTCTCAGATTATAGAGTTAACTCTGATATAGGGATAGGTATACTGCAGAGTCTCATACATGCCTGGTGGGAGTGAACATTTTTTCAAACTCCTGTGAGAGAGTATTTGCAAGGCCTAAATTGCTGACTCTACCTCCCATCCCCAATCCTGCTGTCTTCTGAATCTTGGGCAATGGTAACTCCATCCTTCTAGTTACTCAGGCCAATAACCATGGCATCATACTTGATTCATCTCTTTCTCACATCTGGTATCCAATCCATGCAAAAATTTATTATTTTTTATTATTTAAAAAATATATATGTTTATTGATTTTAGAGAAGAAAGGAGAGGGAGAGATAGAAACACCAATGATGAAGAGAGAATCATTGATTGGCTGCCTCCTGTATGCCCCACATAAGAACCTGAGAAGCCATGCCAGCCAGGCTCCCTGTGGAAATTCAGATGAGTCTATCTTCAAAATATATCCAGACTCTGACCACTTCCCAACACAACACAGCTACCTTCTCTGTTTTGAGACCTCATCAAATCTTACCCAATTACTGTAATGCCCCTCTCATGCATTTCTCTAATTTTACCTTATTTTCAACACAAAGCAGCCCAAGTGAATTTTTAAACATGAGGCCCCCCCCCCCCCCATCACTCCTCTACTCAAAACCCTCCAGGAGCCCCTTGCTCACTGGGACTCAGTGCAAAGCGCTGCGCTGACCTGGAAGACAGCCATCTCTCTGACCACCTCTTTCAGACACTCACTCACTCTGTTCACACCACCTGGACGGGCCATAGAGGCTGCCAATGAGCCTTTGCTCTCTTCCCCTGATATCCACGTGGGTCACTCCTTGGCCTCCTTCAAATCTTTGCACAAGCTCACTTTTCCCATCAGGCCTCCCTATACAATGGCAGCCCCAGCCCTCTGTCCTGCCATGGTATTCCCAACTCCCTATACCCTGCTTTATTTTTCTATGCCACTTGCCATTTTCTAAAATACTACCTAATTTATTTATTATGGGTATTATTTATAATCTGTCTTCCCTTACCAGAACATGCAGTGTACTGGACAGGAATTTGTTGTACAATAGAGCAGTGCTCAACACATAGTAAACACTTCACAGACAACTGGTTGAATCAATGATTCTTGAGCAGCTAAACATATGCATGCCTTCTAACCCAGATTAGAGGACATCTGTATTTCCCCTATGTTTGAGATATTTCATTAGGAAAGCTAATTTTTAAATATTATTTTTAATTATTTATTGTTTAAAGTATTACATATAGTATTACATATGTCTCCTTTTCCCCCCATTGACTGCTCCCTGGCCTCCCCCACCCCTCAGCACATGCCCTCACCCCCCTAGTGTCTGTGTCCATTGGTTATGCTCATATGCATGCACAAAGTCCTTTGGTTGATCCCCCCCCTCCCCTGCCTTCCCTCTGAAGTTTGAGACAGAGAAGCATCAAACAGACTGTCAAACTTCAGTAAAGCTAATTCAAATGTCATAAGTTAAAAAATATTTAATGTTCAGATCCTGGGTAAAAAGAGAACTAGCACTTTTATTGTATATCCAAACATGGAATATCAGCATCATAGGTTGGCAACTCCACATTATAAGCAAAACAATGTGTGTATTTAGGGTGATTATATATTGGCTAAATGTATTTCAAAATTATTGTTGTCATTATTTTTTCTTATTGACGGCTTCCTTTCAAACAGTGCAACAAAAATGTCTCTAAGAAATCTAAGCGAGAACATAAGGAACATCGGTATAAAATGTGCAACTGCTTAAATTTCCATGGTTATCGGTGCTGTTTGACTTAGTCAAGTGCTTGCCACTATGTTTTAAAAGTTTTTATTATTGAGGCTGGGGCAAAAGAAAGAGATATTTAGAATATAACTTAAAGCCTTGAGATGAAATACTTACTGGTCATTGAAGAACACTAGCTTTAATAAATTAATAAAGTAAAACCAAGTCCCTAAAATATTCACTGTGGAGGAAGCAGCAGGTATCTCTCTATCTTTTTTAAAAAATATGTTTTTATTGATTTTAGAGACAGAGAGGAAGAGAGAGAGAGAAACATCAATGAGAGAGAACCATGGATTGGCTGCCTCCTGCACGCCCCCTGCTGGTGATCAAGCCATAACCTGGGTATGTGCCATGACCAGGAATTGAACCAGAGACCTCTGGGTGCATGGGACAAGGCTCAACCAGCTGAGCCACACTGGCCAGGGTGGTACTTCTCAGTCATGATGAGCTCTTCACTAAGGTGAGCTCTCCAATCGCTTTGGTTCCAGCCATGTGCTACATTCCCCATCTCTTCCCTTATATTTCTCACCAAAGAATAGACAACATCCCTTTTCTCTTAGCTCGACTGAGAAGGCTGTGGCTCCTAATAACTAAGGGGAAAAAAAGAGAAATAAACACACCATGCAAGAAATACGAAACAACTGTGCTTTAGGAGTATGTTTCCAATCTTACCACATTTACTCTCTCCTTGGCTTAGAGTCACTCCTAACTATACCCATGGCCTGGGCTCTTTCTCTGGGATTCTTATTTACATCTTCCTGGTCTGTTCCCCATAAAAAAACACCAGTTCAAAACCTCCATGGGCTTTTCCAAGAATCTGTCATTTTTTGGTGAACAGACAAATGACATGCTTGCTCCAAAGGACACTCGAGTGACTCATACCAGAAAAGAGCTGGCGGGACCCCTGTCTAGGGACAGATGACTCCCCTCCTGTATATCTCAGTATAGTGAAACTCCAGACATAAAGTGCATGAAACAATAATAATAGTAAGAGGATTTTTCTTTCCTGAGCAGAAACAGACTTTTAATACTTTACCTGTGGAAATACACACATTATTATAATTATTATTTTTATCTGCATTTTCTTCACACCATCTCTTTTTCTTATTAGCCCTTAGAAAATAGAGTTGTCTGTATAGGGTATTCTAAAACTGCAGGCTGAGGGAAAAGAAATTCTGCACTTTAGTGCGAACACACAATTTCCAGCAAAAAACTAGGACAATGTAGCATTTATGTATTATATTGCAGTAGGACTTCGAGCTTTTTGCAACAGCCTTTTCACAAAATTGATAGATTATTCTTCCTATTAAAAGAGTCTTTTATTCTGGGAGGCAGACCTGGTTCTTTCAGTTGAAATATGGCTTTAGCTTTTGATGCTACTTTGGTGGCAATTCACTGCTGAATAAAATTACAAATTGTGTGCCTGATTCTCCAGGGCACAGAAAAGTCTCACCGGCCTTGAAGTGGGCATGAGAGGGGATGTGCTCGTTTGCTATTCCTAAGTACACCTAACGAGGAGAATCCATGGTCATTCACTTTCTATCAGATTGAACGTGACACAGATAAAGGAGCATCACAGGTTGGCAATCGTGGTTCTAGGTTTGTGTTGCCTGCCAAGGGGCCTCTGACTTTAGCAATGGATGAGAGAAAGCAAACAAGTGATAATAAGGAGCATTTGTTGAATATTTGTAAGTGCTCAATGTTCACTGTTTCTAATCTTCAACTATTCTGCAAAGCAGGGATGATTATCCCTGTTTTAAAATGAGGAAACTGAAGGAGGGTACAGAGATTAATTAATTTGCCCAGCTAATAAAAGATGTGGTTAGAACTGGAATCCAAATTTCTCTGATTCCAAAGCTTATAATTTTCTAGAGTAGCATAATGTGCCCCAATTCACCTTCATTTTCTACATCTTTTTTAAAAAAAATTCTCACTGAGGATATATTTAATGATGAGAGAGAGAGAGAGAGAGAGAGAGAGGAGAGATATTGATTGATGGGCTGCCTCCCATATGCATCGTTACTACAACCTAGGCACGTGCCCTGACTAGGAATTGTCCCACATCTGCTGTATGGGATAACACTCCAACCAACTGAGCCACCGGCCCCGGCCATTTCCTACATCTCACTGTTCCTATGTATATAGTGAAGGCATCAGAAATGTGACATCTAAGGTCCTTCTAGCTATAGTATGTTGGGAACTGTTGGCATAACCCTATGCAGCAGCAAACAATATCAATTAAAACCTAGACGGACCACAGTAATTATACTGGCCTGCTCCCCTCCCCTTCTGCTGGAGTCACCCTGTACTTTCTTTGGATCTTGGCTTAAAATTCACTTTCTCAGGGATTCTTCTCTGACTCCCAAACCAAGTCAGAGTCCCCTGTTTTTTGCTTTCAAAGTCCCCTAAACATCCCCGCTAGAACGCTCATCACTTCTCACTGCCATGGCTGCTTGGGCTCGGCCCCCCTGCCATTGTGTGGCTGCTACTGATAGTGACATTCACCGTCTTGTTGACCTCTGATCACTGGCACCAACATAGTGCATGACACAGAGTAAGAAACCAGGACATGACTCATAGAAGAGATGGTCATTGAGAGAGTGTAGGGATAGGCAAAAGAGAGAAAGGATTTACCATTTTTACAAAGTAATTGACTGAGTTACTGATTGACTAATGAATAATTAATTTAAATATTACCTATGATGGACACTATCATACCTTGATGCTTAGTCATGCAAGATACAGCGCTCAGCACTGAGCAACATTCATGTAGTCATAAAATTACTACCCATTTATACACATGCACTGAGTACCAGCTATGTGCCAGGCCTGAGTTACATGCTTAGGATAGGAACAAGGATATAATACAGTAGAGGAGAAGAGACGTGTTCATGAATGCTTATGCTAAGAGACAAATAAAGGATAATTAGCACATGAGCCATTCTAAACAAGTGTGTTTAGAACCCATCGCTGGGCAGGCTTGGGAAGGGGCAGTCCTGAGGTGGCATTTGTCTCCATCTTGAAGATGAGGAAGATCTCTTTAAGGCAGATATATTGAGAGCACATTCCAAGAAAAGGGAAGGCACCAGAGGCAGGAGGGAGAACCAAGCTATGCAGTGAGGATGGGCTGGGATGCTAGCGGTTTTGCAGAACACTGGAGACAAGAGAGAAGAGAAGGTGGCACTGACGCTGGAGTGTCCTGCAAGCCTGGATGAGTGCGTGGGACTGTCTTCATTGACGAGAGAAGCTCTCAGCAGACTTGAGAGTGAGGTGGCCTGACCGGATGCTCCGGGTGACAAACACAGGAGAAGAGCCCTGCAGCTGGGTGGGGAGAGAGACTCAACTGCATGTGAGAGGCTTGATATTCAGGCGTGACAGGTCAGAGGCACGCTCTAGAAAGAAGCAATGGAATGGAAAAGGAAGGAAGAATGGGATACATTCTGCAAAGGGAGAAATGGCTGACTGTGGTGGCTTATAGCTCTTGGTGCAGAACTCAGAGCTACAGGGAGAGATCAAATGAACACAATATTAATACCTGATATTGATACGAAAGCACTGTTCTATGTGTTTTCATAGATGGCTCCAGTCACCTCTCATGAACTTTATAAAACAGGTATTGCTGTTATCCCTACGTTTACTGGTAGGGAAGTTCAAGTACAAAAAGGTTTAGGGACTTACCTAACGTCACACAGCATTGTAATTAAACGGTTTGTTAGTGAGAAAGTGCAATATAAAATCTTGTTCTGTTTTTTAAACTTTATCTACAATGTTAGAGAAATCATCATATTTTTGTCACTGCTTTCTTATAAAATGACACCAATAATCCACAAATTTCTTTCCTGGGAATACTATTGCATTTAGAAAACAATTTTAAATTCTCATAATTCCATAGAGATACAGATGTGATTATTAATAAATTGCCTTTTGTTTAAACTTCATTTTGCATTTCTTGAAAAATCTCAGGAAAATAAATAGGAAGTAAAATGCCAATAAAATGACAGTGAGTTTCTTAGTTCACCGAGTAGCACACAGGTGCAATTCAGAAGTTGACCCCAAAGATAAGGGATGTCCTTCCACAGACTTCTCAGAGAGGAGGCAGGTCTTCTCCACGCCTCTGCTGGTTATGCAGAGTCTAGAACTTAGCAAATAAACTGATTTAAGCTACTATTGTATCACCTAAACCAAACTGGGTTTTAACATTTAAATAATCAGCCTTTTGTTTCTGATGTTTACTTTTCCTTGAAGTAAAATAAATGTTAATTTAAAATGTTAAAATTTCATCCCTTCTCTTTCTGACACTTGAACATTGAGAGCTTAATAATTTTAAAAACAAAATTTCCACTAGCCTCATGCCATTAGAGACCATATTTCTTCCATTCCTCTACAGCAAAAAAAAAAAAAAAA
>NW_006297021.1:4108653-4116085 GCF_000327345.1 Myotis davidii | reverse complement strand
TAGAGACAATATTTCTTCCAATCCCCCACAACAAAAAAAAAAAAAAAGAAAGAGAGAGAGAGAGAGAGAGAAGAAGAAGAAGAAGAGGAAAAAAGAAAGGTAAGGAAGAATTTACTGTAGCCTCTTTCTGATCAATTATTTTAAAATTTGAAGTTATGCTAAATATTTTTAACCTTGGTCCACCTTTTACTTACTGTGTTTTATAGTAAAAAAAAAAATCATTTCCTTTCTCATTCAATTGCCATCCATAACAATAATTTAAAACCAGCTAATAAACATTATGGTTTGTTGGAACTGCTACCGATTAAATCTTAAGTGTCTAATACATACAAATATAAACAGAATGTAATTAGAGCTATTTAAAGAACCCATTTTTAACTTAGATTAACCATACTTTCCATTTGCCGAGGATAAACACTCATAAATGGAACCCATTGCTGAGCAAGAAGCAATTACTTCAGTTTAAAATATTAATATGCATCGCCTTTTAGAAAGCCATGGAAAATCATTTATGTGCTGCACTGTACAGACTCAAGCCGGACCCCAAAGGAAGAATGGGATTGCATTCTGCATCCCAATCAAGAAGCAATCAACTGAGGTATGGCTTGTCTTTACCCTTTGTGAGGCCCATTAAACTCCTGGCTCAATTAGCATAGATTTCCAATGTGATATTCCTATATATGTTGAGTATGATTTAAAACCACATACACAGTCCCCGGCCAGCATGGCTCAGTGGTTGAGTGGTGACCTATGAACCAAGAGGTCATGGTTTGATTTCCGGTCAGGGTACATGCCCGGTTTGCGGGCTCAATCCTCAATGTGGGGCCTGCAGAAGGCAGCCAAGATCAATGATTCTCTCTCATCATTGATGTTTCTCTCTCTCATTCTCTCTCTCTCCCTCTCCCTTCCTTTCTGAAATCAATAAAGGTATTTAAAAAATTAAAATAAAACCACACACACAAGTTCTCAGAAGGAAAGGGAAATTTTACTGTTGAAATATCAATTTAATCAACCTGTTTCTGGGAATAATTGAGACACATTTACAATGTAAACTCAGAACTGATTTGAGCCTAAGGAACACAGACAGACTAGAGGAGAAGGGAACACAGACAGCCCACACATCTTAATTGCACATTTCTTGCCTAAAAATACTCAAAAAATATATTGAGTCTGATTAAATGCAACCACCTAATCAGCTCCATGGTGTTTTTGTGACACCAGTGAGCTGACTTAAAGCTTGGTTTGGGCTAGGATGATATTCAATGTGGTTAAATGCATGCATTTTTAGTTGCTGCCATGAGTTAACCACAGGTCAAGTCCAGTCACAATGAGCACCATTATCATAAAATGCTTCCAAACTGGTCCTGAAAGTCCTCAGAATAGGGCTTCATTGATTTCATCATAGTGACACCACTAATGAAAGAGCCTGGACAGACCTATGAGCCCTCTGGTGTTGAAGTGGCTGCCGTCTTTGGAATCTTTGGTTGAGTCTCTGAATATGAAATGAACCTGGGAAGAGACGTGGACCTTTTCAATATCAGAAAACAAAACCCACAGACTAGCCCTTCCTGCTAACAGTTCATATCCACAGATAATCATGAGAATAACTGGAGTACTATTTTAAACTGAGACCCCCCTTTTTCATCACAACCAAATTTCAATGCAGGGGGGTTTAGTAGAATGATTGGCCGTTACAGTGATATGGCTTGAACTGTAAGTGACATTTGTAACTTTAGGGTTTTATGTTTTGATTCCATTTACAGTGTCATCACTGATTATTTTTATCCTGGCTTATGGAAAGCTCCATTTTCATTAAAGGTATGGGAGTGTGAGAGCTTCAAGGGCTTGTTTGAAAACATCTCGGCCAGGCGATTTCATGGTTGGCCTGAGGCAAAATTACCAAGCAAGGATGCTTGTCTTTGATGCGAGTCCCCATTCTGCTCAATGGTCTAGTCCAGCCCTGGGCAAACTATGGCCCGCGGGCCGGATCCGGCCCGTTTGAAATGAATAAAACTAAAAAAAAAAGACCATACCCTTTTATGTAATGATGTTTACTTTGAATTTATATTAGTTCACACAAACACTCCATCCATGCTTTTGTGCCGGCCCTCCGGTCCAGTTTAAGAACCCATTGTGGCCCTCGAGTCAAAAAGTTTGCCCACCCCTGGTCTAGTCAGTCTTGGCCCATAGCTGCTTCACAGGACTCTTAGGTTCCTGGGTGTGTCCCGCTCCCACCACACAGATCCGTTAGGTGGCTTTGCTGAGGCTTCTGTCCTCATCACAACTCCCTGCATTCCCCTCCTCTTGCTTATTTTCTCACTTAGTATTTTCTCTGTCCTTTTTGCCTCTTCTGCCTGATGCTATCTTATCCTATCTAATAAAGAGGGGATATACTAATTGCTGCCCCTCTCTCAAAGATTTTTGCACCTACAGCCAATAAGGAAGGAATATGCTAATTGAATGCCCCACTCTCAAAGATGGCAGCACCCACAGTCAATAAGGAGGGAATATGCTAATTGACTGCCACGACACCCGCCGAGGGGTCCCAGATTGGAGAGGGTGCAGGCTGGGCTGAAGGACAACCCCCTCCCCCAAGTGCACGAATTTTGTGCACCAGGCCTCTATTTTAAAAAATAAATTAGTATGAATTTAATAAAAAGGACCAATAATTCATGTTGTACCCATAGTACATATTAGCATTTACAGGAACTTTCTGGATAAATGCCCAACCCAAGGCACTGTTTCTAATGGTGGACATTTCAGGTTGATTTAGAGGAGTTATTGAAGTTTGAAAACCTTTCAAAACATACTATGTAGGTGGGTGCATAGTCTATGAAACCTTTAGGCCAGTCATGTGTCTTTCATCTTTAAGTAAAGGGACCAGGTCATATGACTTGGCTTCTAGCTATTTCATGCCAAAACAAGGCTTTTAAAGCACTTTCAACAAAAATTCAAAATAGTGGAAACAACCACATAATACCCTGTAACACTAAAGATTCAGTTAATCTGGTTTTTCATTGTTCAACCTATTGAGCCAGGACCTTGAAAACTGTAAAAAAGCTCATCTAGGAATATTTCTATGGACATGAATCCTGGTCACCCTCTCTAATGTCATCACTCAACACAAGAGGAGGTAGCTTGGCTAAATATAATGTGAGCTAGGGTGCTAACCAAGATTAATTTGAAATGGAAACATATTAATTTTAGCACCTCAGGGCATGACTAAGTTGTGCTCTACAACTTTATAAAATTTTATAACTCATCAACTACATAGCCTGAATTAGTTGACTTTATTGTTTGGTAAATGCTTGATAGCCAATAGATTTAATACATTGTTAATTATCCTATTCTTCTTAAAATAGTATTTTTATTTTTATAACCAAGAATATTTAGAGGCTAATTAGAAATCCAGTAATGTGAATTATAAATTATGTGTAATTACAATGAAACTACTGAAGAATAACACACATTACTTATAAATTATAACACTGTGATAAATTAAAGCAATTACAGGTAAACCAATAATGTTCTTTAATTAAGTAGTTATGAATGAGAATCTGTGCTCTGCATTTACAATAACCTATAAGGTTGGGGACCACATTTATAGCTTGTGCAGAAATCGATTCTACTCTACTGTGATACTCTGCTAAGAATAACTTCCAAGTTCATTACTGTCATTATGCCATTATCATGTAAAAACACCCAGGATTGTAAAATGTAAAGTATGCTGACAACCAATCAACCGTGCTTCTTAATATAATTATAATTATGTCACTATCTCTTCTTATGCCTTTATGAATCTGAAAAAAAAGTTCATATTTCCCCAAGTCTTCAATATTGGTTGCAAAGGAATAGAAGATGCTTTGTCAAAAGTTTATTGAAAATACTATTGTATTTGACATTAAGAAGGCTGTTCATCCTCATAATTATCTCACTGCAGCCTGCCATTTATACGATTATAGCAATAGTTTTTTTATTCCCACATCTGTTTATTTTGTTATATATTGTGATAATGTTGAGGTGGCTCTTTGATGTGTCCAAGAGCATTCAATGTCACAGGATGAATAAGAAGAGTCCCACAGACCATTTTCCTGCCCTTATTCAAATCATGTATTTATGTAAGTGTGTGCTAACAGATATGTGGAGTGGAAAGAGAACTAATATAAACTTGCTGTCTTCAATTTAAAATATCTTGAAGCTTATTTTAAAGATGACATTCAAAGGATGAGTACTAAACAAATAGACAGAGTAAGAAGAGGATTCTGACTTTTTCCAGGTATGTACTTGTTATTTGTTTTGAGGCATTGACAACTTGTTTTTCAGAAATTAAGGGATGTTGACACTAACATATGAGCCTTCCAAATGTAGTATTTTGAATACCATGGAATAATATCCCCAACTAGGGAAAGCCCTGCACATGATGGCAACTGGGGGCCTCAGTGATGATTGTGGAGTCAGCGATTTTATCCTACTTGCAACTAGTAAGTTCACCTATTAATGGTTCATGGAAGGTGGAAGAAGAAACACATTCCAGGGTCAGAGATAAAGGATTCTCTCACCCAAAGTACAACAAGCAGTGGCAGCATGGCCATGTTTATGTTGGTTTCCCTTGTCCTGGCATGAAGATGATGTGGAAAGTCCCAGACAGATGCTCCACACGTTGTGGGTGTGCACTGCAACTGAGAAACACTGACGTTGGGAATCCATCTTTTTTATAACAAGCAGTAAGCAAAACTGCTTTGTCCCAGAGGCAGACATAACATCGCCCATCAAGGCTACTTTCTGTGAACATGACCCTGACAAATGGCCCCAGGAAAGAGCAGTCACAGCCCTGCATTCTTGACAAACTCAGAAAAACATGCAGGAGCCCAAAAGGCCTATGGAGAACCATCGTTTCCAAGAATCAGTATGAACATGTTCAGGAACTTGATGTACAACTAGATAGAAAGACAACCTCATTCACTGGTTTCAAGTTCAAACCTCTGTCCCTAGGTCCATGAATACCTCCTCGTGTTTAGTTAAATGTTGTTCAATATGACACAGGAAACTTCTGGAGAGAGCTATCCTCTGATAAACCTCTTCTCTGTATTGCTCTTCAAATGATCTGTTTTCAGTCTTCATTTCTCTAGAATTGTCCACTCATGTCATTTCCATTCCGGGCATCATTTCACTTCTCCTTCAGTAAGATTCCTACTCTTACTGCCATGGGAGTTTGACATGTTTTCTTACACCTTGATTTACTTGGTATACCCAACTGTAGAGGCCTATAATGGGGCTCAATGGGCCATTTTATACATATTTCTTAAAGAGAAAGCTAAACATAGGAAGTCATAATACATTTTTAATCTCCAGTTGGAAGCTAATCTCCAGCTTTCAGTGAGTTATACAGAGTGATCCACTGAACTATTTAGGCAGCGGGGCCACATTGTGATGTGCCCACAAATTTTATAATGTCCAAACTTTACAGTCATCTGCAATCCCTTGCAAACCTTTTGCAATCCCTTCTCCTCTCCATGAAACTTGTGTTCCTTCTGAAATGCACACTCATTTCTCTTCTTTGAACTAATTTTCTGTTCTCCCTTGATGTACAGCCTTGGTGGTCCCTTGTGCCAAATCTCACGTTGTGTAACCTCCCTGAATGAGCAGGACTAGGAAGGGCATCGAAAGAAACAGCTTTATTATTTCCTTCTCCTGCCACCTTTCAACCTATTTTGAACAAGCTGCATTTCCAGGCCTTGGGGTGAACTCTCAAGTAATCTCATACCTTTTATGATTGCTCTCAGGTTCAAAAAGAAATGGTCCCCTAGGTGTGGCTTTAAAAAGTTGAATTGAGTATATAATCAAAATTTCACATATAATTAAATTATTTTTCCCAACACACACACACACACACACACACACACACACACACACACACACACACACACGCCCTGGGAAAATCTACAGCGGAGAGGGAGGGTTTTAAGGCTCCTCCCTTCCTCACAGTACTTCTCTCCAGCTCCCAGCTGGCTCCCTTCTGCTGGGAAGGCATGGTTGAGAGGCATGCCCCTCACTCCCTAATAGCCATTTATGTCTCTTCTGGAAAAAGTCAGCAATCAGCCTCTGGGTTCCTGAACATCAGGAGACACACATGACACGTTTGGGTGGCTGTGTTTAAGTTCCTCTCAAATGGACTGTTAGGGAAGCGCTCCCGTCTCCAGATGGCTGGTACCACAGCTCATCAATTTCCCGAATCCTTATCCTCTCTGATCCGGTCAATCTTCAATTTCTCTTTTATGTATTTGAAGTGCTTGGGCTTTTGGGGGGGGGTGGGAGGTGTCTCATCTAAATCTTCAATACAAGCAGAGGAAACACATTTATTACCCTATAAAAATTATTTTATTTATTTAAACATTTTTATTTGTTACTACACTGCAGACTTTGTGAGAAAGTAGGGACCACTTCTTATCCTTCTTCTTTTTTTTTTTTTTTTTTTTTTTTTTATCAATGGATTGGAGTTGTCCTCAGGACAGAGGAGTAACATGACTACAGGAGTGAAAGAAACATTTGCATTAAACATTTTAAAAGAGAAGCCAGGATATAGAATTTTATGGGACTGATTGATTTATTAACTGAACATGTATAAACACATTAAATTGTATTTGCACAAAGCCAAAATAATCAGTACATTTCATTTAATATGAAAAAAATCACTCCACTATTGGGAATAAGAAAAATAATAATTAAATATTTAACTTTTAAACTTCTTGTGGTTAAGCTTTGATTCAAATAATTGGAGTCTACTTGACAAACTCTTTTTCAGCTGAAAAAATAGAAGTCTTGTGGACTGCATTAATGAAGGGACTAATTTATTCTTTTCCTACTTTTTAAGTTATGAAAAACATAAAAAAGTATATTTACCTCTGTTGCAAGAAAGTCAGCTTCTAAGTAAACAGCATCTGAATAGTTTGAATTATTGCAACTGTTCTCTAAAAGTTGAGGTAAAGCTAATATTTATCATCTGATATTGTGTTATTTACTATTATGATGAATATGCAAATTGCCTTAATGCTCTATAGAAAGCCATGAAAAAGTTATAATTCATGAATGAAAAAGTAAATGCAGCTAGTGAGTTATTTGAAAAAAACTTAACTTACAAATAAAAGCCATTGCTCAGTGCTTTTATGTGGCTCAATAAAGCCATGAAAGATTTTAAAGAGAAGAAACTGATGAAAGCAAGACGGAGAAAAGTAGCCTGAGAAAACTTTTAATATTTTCAGAAGAGCAAAATAAAGGCATCACCCAGAGTGTGAGGAAGATGCTGGGATGCTGAGGAGAGGGCAGTACTGAAAGCCCTGCCTGCACTATGGACAGGGGAGGGGCGGTCAGGGGAGGGGAGGTCAGGGGAGGGGAGGTCAGGGGAGGGTCAGGCAGGGGAGGGACAAAAGGAAGG
>NW_006297021.1:4104903-4108538 GCF_000327345.1 Myotis davidii | reverse complement strand
CCCCCCACCCCCAGGCAAATAAGGAAGCTTTCTGTCTATGACCTCTTGTTCCTTCCCTGCCCTTGAGGATTTCATCTCCGCGATACAGATGAGAAAAAGAGCAGTTATATTTCACTGGACACCTACAATGGGACAGTTTCTGGGTTTCATTAAAACTAAAACAAAGAAAGAAAGATGCTTTTAAAATGAATGCGTGTGATGTGCTGCAGGAACTAGTGCGGTGCCACGGGGCCATGTTTACAGATCCCTCCTTACCCGGCTTTCTTTTCCTTTTCCCATATACACCACCTCTCAATGTATGATATCCTATACTTAGATATGCCATTTGCCCTTTATTGTCTGCAAAACAATGAAGGTAGCATACCTGTAGAGAGCTTCGCTTTGTTCACTGTTTATCACACCCCCTGAAGAGTGCCTCGCACAAAGCAGGTCCTCAATAAATATCCGTAGAATGTTCTATAAAGAATATATTGGTAAAAGGAACTGCAATGGTGGGAGATACTGGAGGGGACCTGGGAAGGATTTCCTCAAAATCAGAGAAGGTGGGAAAATAACGAAACTTGTTAATTATCTTCTATGAGACCTCTCAAATTACTTAGTAATACTCCACCTAATAAATCTCGAAGACCTGTGGCTTGTATTCTTAACTAGCTCTTAAACAGACCTCTTCGTTTCTATTTTTAGCACATCTCTTTTTCCTGGACATTTCAAAAACAGACATGTCCCTCCACCTCCAGGCCTTACATCAGAAAAGTCATCCCCAGAACCTTCCGTCTGGAACCAACTTCCGTGTTACTTTTCTGCGTTAGGTGTGGGGGTTTGACATGGTCCCTGATTTCGCAGAATTTACAGTATAATTTTGGATTTGGGGTTGACAAGCACTGACCCAGGCATCTATAGAATTGGTGTGTGATTTGGTGCTGGAAAGAGGAGTTGGCCATGCGTGTCTAACTAAGGGAACTGATCTAGCCCAGGATCTCAGGGGAGCAGCCCTCTCTGAGGCATTGATGTGCAGGTAAGATTTGAGAGAGTCAGCAAGTCCTGAGAGAGAGAGGTACAGAGAGACTTGCAGAGGAACAGACTGTGCTAAAACCCTGAGATGGGAGGGCTTGAGCACCCTGAGTTGTGCCTGTAGTGGTAGGTGGAAACCAGAGGATCATTATGAGGACCCTGATAGGGATTTGATACTTGATTCTAACAAAGAAGGATTTTAATGAATGAAGAAACTTAATTTCTGAAATCGCACTAACTGCAATGGAGTTTTGGTGTTTTTTTAAGCCTCAATGGCTCCCTATGGCCTGCTGAGTATAGAGCTTAGTAATCTCCCAGTTGTAATTCAATATTGTAGACCTTGGTCCTTGGTTTTAGTCCCACTTTCCCTGCTGGAGTAGCTCTGGCTCCCAGAACCAGCTATTTGTCCCTCAGTCTTTCTTCCCTGTCTGCTCTCCTGTCCTTTCCTCTTCTCTGGCTTCTCTCTCTTCCCCTTCCTCCTTTCTCCTGTTCCCCTCTCCTCTCCTTCTCTCCCTTCCCTTCTTATGGACTGCCTAATCTACCCACCCACTTTTTAATGGAATAGGTCCCACATATATTTTTAGGTTGTGATCATTATTTAGAAAATGTGATATAATAATAAAATAGCAACCCCTGAAAAGGTTTCTGGGAATAGCGAAATGAGGAATGAGTGTGTCAGTTCTGCCAGGAGGGCTAGGGAGGAGATAACTGAGGTAGGTCTTGGGGCTGTTGGTAGGCATTGGGAGATAGCTGGTTTTGAAGAATGAGTGATAGCAAAGGTAAGAAGTCTCAGTTAGGACTGGTGAGAGAAGGACAAAAAACATAAGGTTGATTTTAGTAAATGATGTCCGTTGGGTATGGCCCCAGTTGGGAGAGCCTTGAAATTTGCAGGGAAAAGCAGCCATTGAAAAACTTTAACCAAACGAGTGCTATCACTAAATTTGAAGTTGAACCCTAACCAATTTGGCTCAGTGGATAGAGCATCGGCCTGCAAACTGAAGGGTCCCGGGTTCAATTCTGGTCAAGGGCATGTACCTTGGTTGCGGGCACATTCCCAGTAAGGGGCGTGCAGGAGGCAGCTGATCGATGTTTCTCTCTCATTGATGTTTCTAACTCTCTATCCCTCTCCCTTACTCTCTGTAAAAAATCAATAAAATATATTAAAAAAATAAATTTAAAGTTTTTAAAGATGACGTTTTGTAGAAAGAAGGATGGTTGAAACAGGACATTTTAGAAATAGGAATCCCAGTTGAGAGGTTATTGCAATGCACCTGATACGATACTATTTAGCTTTTGCTACCAACATTCTCTTAAACTGCTCCATTGAACATCACCAATTTGCCTACAGAGCAAATTCAAGGGTCCTTTCTTAGTCCTTGACCTCCCGGTCTAAATGACCTATTTTATACCTTTAAGCATCCAGTTCCCTCACCTCTCCTTTCTGTATTGGTGTCTGTGTTACCACATAAGTCTCATTGTTTTTTATTTTTTTTTAATTTTATTCTTGCCTTTCTTTTATTCTGTGTTTCCTTGCCTGGTTCATCTTGCTTTTGCTCCACTGAGATGGATGCTCATTCTGGTCTATTTTCTTCTCCTTCCTGAGTTATCCTGCAGACATTCCTACCCTCCTCTATATGTTTAAGTATCATCTCTAAGGTGCATATAACCCATTCCAAACAGGTAATCCCAGGCCTGTTACTGTGTTTGAGGCCCATTTATACATTTCTAAAGGCTTGTTGGATATTTCTACATGAAAGCCCCACCAATGAATTGACTAAAACATGTAAATGTCCTTCAAACCCATGCTTCTTTGTGCTGTCTCTAACAGTGGTGCCCTTATTCTTACCTATCAGGTGAGGTTGACCTGTACCGATTATTTTTCTTCTCTCTCTCTCTCTCTCTCTCTCTCTCTCTCTCTCTCTCCTCTCTCTCTCATCAGTGTCAAAATCTCATGTTCCTTTTCCCAATCAATACTTCTTCAATATTATACTTCCTTCCATCCCCACTGGCACTGCGCTAGTCCAGGCTTTTATACCTTGATTATTATAATTGGCTTGCTTCAGAACTTCCTCTTTCCAGACCATTTTATAATGATTACAAAAGTAACCTTTCAAAAGTTTCATTATAATCACATTGTTTCCCTGATCAAAATATTGAATGAGTCTGTCTTCCTAAATAATATGTGAACTCCTTAATCTGCCCCTCTCCAACCCCTTTTCAGTCGGATCTCTTACTATAGTTCTCACACGTTAGCCATCTGCTCTATGCCCTGGCTCTGGAATAGCTCCCGAGCGTTTTTAACTCTATAATTTTGCTCATGTTATTTCCTTTATCTTTCCTTCCAAAATGTATTACTACTTGTCAGAGACCTTAGCACTCTTCAGGGTGTCTTCAATAATATCACCCATGACTACCTCAGGGGAAAGTCTACTCCCCACATTGTTACGTGCCCAGCAGTACTTAGTATATGGCCTCACATGATGTGTATCACATATTGTTTCATGTTAGAGAAATGTGTGCGTGCACATCATATCTGCATCTAGACTTGAAGCATCATGAGGAAAGGACGTGCCAGCCTCAGAATGCAAACTCCTCGTGGAGGCCTGTCATGCTAGAATCCCGCC
>NW_006297021.1:4103402-4104860 GCF_000327345.1 Myotis davidii | reverse complement strand
TGACATTGCCTCTTTGTGTGCATCCCTGGAAGCTCTGATGTGGGACTTGAGCTGATGTCTTTGGTGCTCAAATCTGCCTCACGGATGTCACAGCTTTCCAAAAGACAGCTTTTATGGCTGGGTGCCCTTGGGGCTTGGCCTTGGCCCACCCTATCTCTGTTCTCATTATAGGACTAAGTTGCTGCATTATGTAGCGAGTACCTCTGGTGTGTGATCCCGGAATACAGTGGAGGTACAAAGACTGTGTTATTTTTGAGTTTCAGAAAAATGCTTTATTCTTGGTACACCATGTACACTTGCCGAATACCTAGCACTTTATCTACTTTAATTGATTCCTATACCACCTGTACTTATATGTTATTTCTGTATTTCAATATACATAATTATTGAACTATTAGCAAGTATTTTCTGCCCATTTTAACGGCTCATTATGTCATATAGCATGTTATCTCCTGGCTTATAAAAGCAGCTGTGTCTCATATATTCCTGTAAATCATTCCTGTTCATTTTCATAAGGATATTAGACTCAGCAAATATGTGTCATGTGGATTTTTATGTGCCAGCCTCTGAACATCACACAAACTTCCCAGAGCCAGAGATAACTGCACTGAATCAGCGGTTCCCAAGTTCACTTCTAACCATCCCTCAAATTAGGTATCTCTGAGCTCCCCTCAGAGTCCCATCCCAGGCTGCCAGCTGCTCCAGATGTTAGAGCATTTCTAGCCTTCAAACACATTTTATCTGTCATCATTTTCATCAACAGAATATCTTTCTCTTTATTCTCTCTCACAGAACCTGGTAAACAAGGCAAGAGAAAAGCTTGGCTTTATGTAACTCCAAAGAGGTCAGTCAGTGGGGAAAAGAATCCCAGCATGCCTTTCTTTGCATCTCTCTCTGTGTGGTTCTTCAAAGGCATATCAACCACCACCGCATTCCATTTGTTAGAGATGTCCACGTTTCCAAATGACCTTTCCTTTGGAATTCACCGAACATTCGGCTGGAGGTGATAGAAAGAGATGCAGAATGGAGGGAGGTCTAAGTTCTAACCGTGTCTTCTCTACAGTTACTACCCAAGTGTTCTTGCTGAATTCTCCAGTTTTTCTCATCTGTACAATGAGCAGTGATTTTAAGAGGGCAAGAGTTTAAAAAACAATGATAAAGAATCTTTTAAGATAAATTGCCAACAAATTCACATATCTTTTGCTCCTAACCAGAGAGCTAGGATATACTCAATGGAGTTTGCCAAGATGTAGGTAAAACATCATGCATTGCAGCATGGCACGTAATAACAAACAACCAGAAATAAACTTTAAAAGACTTCAGGATGGTAATTGTGGAATATAAATATAACAAAATACATAAAGTCACTATTTAAAGTCCTATGGTTTTGTGTGGCTTTTAAGGAACTATTTGCAAGACATAGTAGTAAAAGTAAAAGGCCTGGGAGACAGCCCTATG
>NW_006297021.1:4098633-4102055 GCF_000327345.1 Myotis davidii | reverse complement strand
CTATCATCAACAAATCAACAAATGATGAGTTCTGGTGAGGATGTGGAGAAAAAGGAATGCCCTGCACTACTGCTGGGAATACAGACTAGTGCAGCCACTGTGGAGAACAGTAAGGTGTTTCCTTAGAAAACTAAAAATGGAACTTCCATTTGACCCAGTGATCTCATTTCTAGGAATATATCCCAAGAAACTAGAAACACCAATCAGAAAGGATATATGCACCCCTATGCTCATAGCAGCACAATTCACCCTAGCTAAGATTTGGAAACAATTTAGCAGTATGGAAGAATATGTCTTAGGTTCCTCAGAAGCAGGTCTAAGACTTAGATTCACAAGGGATTTATTAGAAAAGTTATTCCAGTAAACATTAAAAAGAGGAAGCAGCCAGAGAAGCATCGATCAGACCGTCAAACCTCAGAGGGAAGGTAGGGGAGGGTGGGGGTAATGGGGAGAGATCAACCAAAGGACTTATATAGGCCTAACCAATGGACACAGACAACAGGGGGGTGAGGGCATGAGTGGAGGGATGGGGGCAATAGGGGATAAGGACACATATGTAATAACTTAATCAATAAAGAAAAAAAGAATATGAGCAAAGATAGATAAGTGGGAATAAAAGAGGTATGTAGAGAAAATGGCCAGTTGAAGGCTTAGGCTGTACTAATTCTTGTAGTAAGAATATCTTGTAGTAAGAGAGATATAAATTAATTCAAAGAGGAAAGGTGAAAGACAAGTTGGAAAACCAATGGAATAAAAATTTTGCACATACTGCCTTGAGCTAGCCTATACACATTGTTTGAATATTCTAATACTGGTAACCAAACAGTGGGCATATTTATAAAAAACACTACACCTGGCTTGCATGAGTTTTCCCACTGATCAAGTCTGTAATCCGCAGTAAGGGTAATAGCTCTGTCTTGGAGGTGAGTTTCGTTTGCTTACCTTTCAAGGGTTATACACATAACTGTGATAACCCAATTCATCACCTCCACTGTGCAACGCTATCTTCTCCTCTGAACTGAAAATTAAACTCTCTGCAAATCTCATAAAATGCATATTAAAATATCATGCATGGGGTGAAAAACACAGTTTTGCATAATGACAGGTTTAATTTTGTTTACCCTGTTAGCATCTATTCTTGAAAACGAGGCCCTATAACTTCCTGTTTATGCTCCTAAATTCAGAATCGTCTTAAATGTCAGCTTTATTATTCCTTATATTAGAGGCCTTAAAATTAAAAACATTCATCAGAAAATGGCTGTCTTCAAAATATATTGTCCAATATGGAATGTAAATATTAAACTTAAATATTTTACAATTAAATTATTACTTAATTTATAATTGCAGAGCACAGATTAGTTGGGCCATGTGAGTGGACAGATCTGCTCAGGGGAGTAAAAGAGGCCCCCGGGTTACTTTAAATGCCACAAACCCACGCCCTTCAGCTTTTGGTCTGAGGACAGGAAGGTTATTGAAAGCCGCAGAGAAACCATCACGCTGGAAATTTCAAATCAGTTCTTAATCATTGAAAACAACTTTCAAAATTATGGGTACATTGAATTTTCAAAGGTGCCTCCATGTCACCAAAAAACAAAAGCAAAATAAACCACAGCTGATTTTTTTCACCATAAAACCTGTAAAATTAGCATAAAATCAAAGGAAGGGGAAAAAAAAGGCAAATGGTCAGCTGCACCCCCAGGTATGAAATATAAACAGACAACAAAGACTTTATGTAAAAGTAGAGCTTGCAAAGCTTACTGCCCTAATCATAACTTATAGTTAAAATCAAGAACCTGAAAATTCACGTTATCTTTAATGAGATGGTAACAGAACCATTCTGTGTAGGAATTTAATTTCATATACATTTTAAATGTTTTATATGCCAGTACTAGTTGGTAATTAAGAAAATGTTCTTTAAATGTGTAGAGCACCTCATGCTTTTCAGAGCATCACATGGAATTCATTATTTTATCTCAACCTCGCAACACCGAGGAAGGCCCCTCTCTATCCTAGTGTAGCAGGTACCTTTCTCCACAGTGCAGCAGCCGGTGTCTGCTCAAGTCCACTGGCTCTGCAGGTCCTCTCACCGCCCAGATGGAAGCAATTCCCCTTTGCTGGAAAGCTCTGGGGCTGATTATCGCACATGGCAATGGCTCTGCCTTGAATGAGCTTTTCCTTCCTTTCAACATGTCTCTGAGCTGTCTCCTACTTTATCATCACTCCCTCCCTCTCACCCCTCCACTGGATACCTGGCCCAGAGCGCTGGCCTGGATTTACAACCAGAATGCCTGTGGGCTGAGCGTGGTTTACAGATACGTTTTATATGGGCTCTAATGCTTGACAGTGTCTAGCTAACATTTCAATTTCGGAGAAATTTCATTTAAGAATCTGATTTTCTAGTTTCTTCTGAGGAAGTAGAACACCTGACAACTCTGGATCCATATTCCTCCATGGCATCATCTGGCAAGGGCCAAGTGGTAGTTCTAGGATGGGAATGGGTGGGCCAATTGCAGCTGCCCTCTCTGCTCCCCACTGAAACCATCCTCGGAGCCTCCCCATGACGGCATAACCGCCCTTTTCTGAGGCAGAGGAGTACTTACCTGTGCCCATATCTAGGCTTAGACAAAAGAAAGCAAGAAGGCCGCTGGGTGGTTTCCAACCTTTAGCCTTGTTCTCAACACGAATTGCCGCATACGCATTTGAATTTGGACTTTGTGTTCAAGTATGAAACTGAAGAGCACACCGTTGTACAACCTCAACATCTTATCTGCTTCCTCGTGTATTAACTGTGAAGTCTCTACTTCTGGTATCTTATCTCAAAAAAATAGAAATAATCCTCACTGTTTTTTTTTTTTTTTTTGAGGATTAAGGAAAATAAGTAATAAATAGTCCACACATCACATGCAACATAGTAAGCACATATTAAGTGCTAAAATATTATTACTGTCTTCACCATGTTCAAAATTCAGAGATACTTTTGAACCAAGCTCTCACACAAGATCACTTCAGCAGCACAGGGTAGATTTGCCCCACTGGCTGGAACCCATAAACTGATACCGTGAGTCCTTCCTTTAACAGATACTCAGTAGACAACTTCTGTGTGTCTGTACTAGTTTAGATATTTGGCATTTAATTGTACACAAAGCAGGCCTATTCTCTGCTGTAATGAGGCTTACATACTGAGGGAAGAGACAATAAACACAAAAAATAAATATATTGTATCATGCCAGGAACAATCCTATATAATAAAGAGGTAATATGTAAATTAACCCTCATGCCCTCACAAGATGGCTGCCTATGACCAGGCCGGCAGAGGGGGGTAGTTAGGGGTGACCAGTCTGGTAGAGGGGGGCAGTAAGAGGTGGCCAGGCTGGCAGTGGGGGCAGTAAGAGGCAACCTGGCCAGCACCCAGAGACAGTGAG
>NW_006297021.1:4084269-4097871 GCF_000327345.1 Myotis davidii | reverse complement strand
ATGCAAAAGAAAATTGCACACGATGTCTTTTAAGTTAGCAACATAAGAAACGGGGTGGATCGTGTAAGATATATTGAAATGTAAAACACTGGGAGAAGGTCCAGTGTTTGGAGGGAGGGTGAGAGCGAATGTCAATGATTAAGTTTTACACATGTGGAGGTTTAGATGCCCAAAGAGCATAACACCCAAGAGGAGACAGTTATATATAAATCCAGACTTCAAGGGAGAGATTGGGACTAGAGATATAAATTTGGAAATCATTGTCTTATGCGGATGGCATTTAAAGCATGGAATTGGCTAAAATCAAGAACTTCAGTGTAGAGTGAAAAAGAAGAGGCATGAGGCTTGATCCCTGAATTACTCAAAGACTTAGTGTTCAGGTTTCAAAAGAGGGTCCATCCAATGTGTTGAGAATGAGTAGCTGGTGCAGTAGGAGAAAACCAGGAGCGTGGCCATCTGCTGTGCCATAGATTGAGTTCATAGCCTGATGTGTTTATAAGGCAGGTGTTCTCTAAGGTTATGATGTTCTAACAGCATTTTCGGAATACATGGACCTTAGCAGTAGTATTTTGCAAGTTCTGCATGCTACAAAAGTTGAGACTGTGACATGGGAAGGTTGATCACCCAAAGCAATAATTAGTTTTAGTTGATTAGGAATGAAGCTTTCAGTTACAGAGGTGACAGATGGGGCAAGTACCCATAATGCAGCTGGAATTGTTTCCAGTTACTCCTGTCTCTGGGCAGGAAATCGGGGGATGAGGAACAGTCACAGGCATCTGATATCAACCCCTGTTCTTAGAAGTGCTCCTTCCCAATGATCAGCCATCACAACCTTATCTAAAGCCCGTTCACTATGTAGGATGCTATTCTAGACCCTGGCACACAGCAGAGTGAGAGTATAAATGTTCCTCCCTCCAATATTGTTACCCTTTTAATTGGTGGAAGAATTGAACAGTCTGGATGTTTAAATTGAATTCAGAAGGTCCGTTTTGAAAAAAATCAGAAATTAAGTGGTCCTTCAAGCAATATTGATGCTTCCATAAGAGAGTGCAGTGAACAGGGCCCTGGTATCCAATTAGTATTTATTGAGTAAGCTGATACCTGTGCTGGTTCTCAGTATGATGCCACTAATGGGATACAGTGGCCAAACTGTGAAAGGACATAAGGATCTCCTCAAGGATTTCCAATCAAGGAGTTTTATTCACACAGGTGGCGCTGAGATGGATACATATCTAAAATATTATAGGATGATTACTTTCACTAATCTTCAGTCAATTGCACCACATCATCCGAAAGCTCCTCTGTCGTCCTTTTATTTATTTATTTTTTAAAAATCTATGTTTTTATTGATTTCAGAGAAGAAGGGATACGGAGAGAGAGATAGAAACATCAGTGATGAGAGAGAATCATTGATTGGCTGCCTCCTGGACACCTCCCATCCGGGATCAAGCCTGCAACCTGGGCATGCTCCCTGACCAGGAATCCTGGCTCACAGGTTGACATTCAAGCACTGAGCCATGCTAGTCGGGCCCTCTGTTCTTCTTTAAATTTCTAAATGGTTTAGCAGGGTGCTGAGCTCTGGAGCCAATGCCACTGACAGACTTGGTATGACTAAAGTGGGGATCATTTTTTACTATTTTAATATGATCTTTTTCTCTTTTATTTTTTTGGCTATAATTGGTCTTTACATCAAAGTCTATTCAATTTTTAGTTACGATACACAGGGAACCTTTCTCTCTCATGTTGGAGAATGACTTTGACTATGGGGCTGTAAAATCTCCATTAGTCTCTGAACATCAAGTGGATGGAAACTGTCAAAATGAAGGAAGACGTAAAACACATGGGACTTTAAAAAATGGCAGCGGATCCAAATTATGTGTGTGTGTGTGTCTGTGTGTGTGTGTACGCACATATACTCTCACATACGCACACCCACTTACCTCTCTATCTAGAACATATGGACTTACATATTTCTATGCCCAGCCCCACGTTTCTGTCTGGCATTATATAACTCAAATATGATTAAAACTATCCAGTCCCGTGGTGTGCTTCTTTGTTATATACAGGGTATCCCCCCGCAAAAAAAAAAAAAATATGTCTACACACTCTCATAGCTGATAGCTCAATTTTTCAAATAAAATGCATTTTAATAAACACTGCCTTTATAACTATTCAAAGTGTGTGCATACATTTTTTGGGACACCCTACATTATCTAAATCCTAGGAGTGACAACTCCCATTAGAACAGGGGCAAAAAGAGCTGCGATCTCCATCCTATTACAGTTTTGGGGGAAGGAAGGATGGGAAAACTTGATGGAAGCATAAACATTCACTTTATAGTAATAATGGGCCGGCGCTGATGTAGCCAGTATTTTTGGTGTTTTTTTTATATTTTAATTCATGACTTTACACTGAACAAGACCCCAAAGTGGGAAAACGTAGTGGTCAAATCCTATGACTTTCAATCCAGTGGGCGGCTGGCAAGAGAGAGCACAGGTGTGTGCTGACGTGGGCGGCGTGGAAAGAGCTCTCAGCTGTGAGTGTTTTGGGTAAATATCTGCAGATCATATAGAGCACATGCCACGGGAGAAAGATCACAAAGCCTGGAGGCTCTCAGCGCGCACTGGGTGAATTCCATGGGAAAGCTCTGAGAAAATTCTTGTAGACAGGAGGGAGGCTCATCTAAAGAACTCTCTTGGCTGACACCTTTCCCCTTTCCTTTCATTTAGCAGATCAAATATTGAATTTAGCTTCAGAAGTGGATCACATTCTGGGTGGCCCCAGGGAAAGGCTGAAGAGTGCGGTGTGTTTTTTATTTTTTTCCGGGCAGCAGAGGAATCTTAAAACTTGTTCCCAGCTTTGTACACGGGCGGCATGGTGAGCAGATGTGGTCACTCATGGTGACCTCACCAGGTTACCTCCGCCATGGAATTCCATCCCACCCCATAATTTTGACTCCGCATGGCAGACTCATATCTATTTGGCACAGAGGTAGAATATATGCGACCCCTCACCACAGTGCATATTTCCTTGTTGTAGAGGAGCTGTGATTTTGGGGGGAAGCTCAGTGCCAAGTTCTTCCTACCCCTTGTCATGATTGTGAAGGCAAGTCAGCATCCATGGGCTCCTCTTTGTGCTTCAAACTGGGGTCCAGTGGGAACTGTGCACTCAGATGAGATTTGCTCTCTCTGAACCAGTGCACACCAGGCCATGTGCCCATCCTGAGCAACTGGTCTGCCATCTGAAATATTACTCGAGGCAAATGCTCTTGTACTTGGAAGGAATGTCCACAGGGTTGCACTCTACTAAGTGGAAGATAAACAATTCTGATGGCACTGTGCAGCTATAAACATGACATTGCACATTTTATTCAAATTGGTTTAATAACACTCTACTGAATAACGCTATGTAGAAAATGTCTTAACTATCAGACTGCCAAAGTGTCCACCCTGGCATTGCTTTGGGGCTATCGAATACCTTTAATTTTTACCCTTCTTTCTCCTCTCTTCCAACTTGTCATCATATATTGATAGTTAGCTGGTGTCTTTTTCAAATTAGTGAAAATGACAGGAGAGTGTGGTCTATAAGACGGAAACTAGTTGAAAGAAAATGGAAACACGAAGGCCTATCTGCCCTGGAGACTCTGATGGAGGTGAGCGTGTGCGCATGTTCGGGCAGGTGCACAAACACTCAGCAAGGGGATGTGAGGCTTGGGAGAGAACAAAGACACTGGCAACATCCAGGTGCTGTGCTTCTGTTCCCAGTGACACTACTGATAGCTTTGGCTCTTCTGGGGAAGGGAAGGGAGCTCCCCTCTCCCACGCCGAAACCACAGAGGAGAAAGACAGAAGCTCATTCTTTGTTGTACTTCACACTGAGTCCTTTACACGGAGCAGAGGCCCAATTAACGCTGGTGGAATTGAATTTATTGAATTGCACTGAAGGGAAAAGAGGACTCCGGGCACTTGGAGACTTCAAGAGCAGATTGCAAGGGGGTCAGCTTCGAGGAGAGACTGCAATTTTAAATCTGCGGATTTGTCTGCTGGCAACTGGAGATGTATGTCTTGAATGGGAAACACATATCCAACAACACATTGGAACAATTGGGATTGCCGATGGTGTGTTTATGTATGATATGTGAAAGGCTATATTGATTTCTAATTGTAACATTATGGAAATACATCTTGAGCCAAAACTTGTTTACTTTCCTCTCAAGTTCTATGATTTTTAAAGATGAAATTCGGGTAAAGTAGTAGAAAATGGCATATTATTCAGTTAATTAACATCCCTAATGGCAAAAGTTAACCCACTAAATTTAAAGTTTAATTTAAGCCATATCGAATTTTGAATTAACCCAAAAAGCCAAAACATTTTTGGCATTGGCAATGGAAGCTTCTTTAAAATGTTCTCATAAATGAATGAAGATTTAAGATCGGCCTCAAATTTTGAAGATAAACTCATATTTGGGTTCTAATGAGGTGTGAAAAACTTCAGTATGAAAGTTATTATTTTATTAAATTACTAGAGGCCCGGTACATGAAATTTGAGCATGGGAGCGGGGGAGTCCCCTCAGCCCAGCCTGCATCATCTCCAATTCAGAACCCCTCGGGGGATGTCTGACTCCCCAGGATCTGGCCTAAACTGGCAGTCGGGCATTCCTCTCACAATCTGGGACAACTGGCTCCTAACTGCTCACCTGTCTGCCTGCCTGATCACCCCCAACTGCCCCCCTGCTGGCATAGTTTCCCCCAACTGCCCCCCCTGCCAGCCTGGTCCCCCTATATATGATTCCATATGTGTATATATATGTGTGTATACACATATGGAATCATATCTCTGCTAAATTAATTACAGTGATAAATACTACAACCAATAGAAAATTTGTCCTAAATTTTTAAAATAGTTAGTAAGGAAAAAATGAGGTTTTACATCCACAATAAAATCTGCTGGACAGTTGATGAGATACCATTAGAATCCTATTAAAAATTGAAGAACTGGATAACATTTGTTTAAAATTTTTTGTTGGTTTTCTTTTATTTGTGTGTGTACTATAGCAAGTATTGTTCTGTGTTTCTCAATTCCTATAATTCTTAAATACTCCTTTATTTTTATTTTTATTTTGTATCTAAGCAAATAACTATAAAAACAAAATAGAGCTACTCTACCTAAGTCTTAAGGATAGAAAGATACTGTCTCTCAGTATTTGTTATTTTACTTCTCACGTGAACCTAGACTTAGTCTTCTAATACATCTAACAATTTTAGTTTAAAGAATCAAAAGTTATTGTGAGGTAAAGAAGGATAGTATAAAAAGTAACATACACATTTCATAAGTTTTCTAATCATTTTCTAGAAAAAAACACTATCTCAATAACTTGAATTGTTTTTATATCTAATCTTTGAAAATATTTAATATAAATATTTAAACATATAGAAAGCCAAAAGCTCTGTTAAAATAAATAATATGGTGAAGTAAAAACGTTACTACATGGCTTTTTCCCCCCGAAAATTCTCCCAAGAAAAGAGATGTCTTTTCAATCTATACTAATAAAAGCCTAGGTGGCCCTTGAACGCTTGCACGACACCCTCACATCATCACAAGATGGCCACCCCCACAATGTCACAAGATGGCTGCCTTCATGTAATCACAAGATGGCTACCATGAGATGGCCGGGAGGGGAGGGCAATTGGGGGCAAACAGGCCTGCAGGGGAGGGCAATTGGGGGGTGACCAGGTCTTCAGAAGAGGGCAGTTGGGGGGCAACCAGGCCTGCAGAAGAGGGCAGTTGGGAGCTATCAGGGGAGAGCAGTTGGGGGCGATTGGGCTGGCAGGGGAGTGGTTAGGAGGCAATCAGGCAGGCAGGCAGAAGCAGTTAGGGGCAATCAGGCAGGCAGGCAGGTGAGTGGTTAGGAGCCACCAGTCCCGGATTGTGAGAGGGATGTCCGACTGCAGGTTTAGGCCTGATCCTAAAACCTGCAGTCGGACATCCCCTGAGGGGTCTCAGATTGGAGAGGGTGCAGGCTGGGCTGAGGGACACCACCTCCGTGCATGAATTTCATGCACTGGGTCTCTAGTTAATAAATAAAAAAAAGTAAAATGGCACATTAAAGACTAGAACTGCACACACATTACAGATGAAAAATGTCAAATAGGGAACTACCTCAAACTATTTCCCCAACAGGAATTTAGGAAAGAACCTGGCCTGAGAGCATTTGGGTTATATAAAAATGTCTTAATTAAGAAAGAAGAATGCTAGGAAGCCCAATGATTTGGAAGAGCTTAAGCTCCCTTGTTAGAACACACAGCAATGCAGATTTCAGTGGGACTAGAAATTTGCATGGGCCTTCACCTTTCTTTCTTTCATGCTAATAATAAAAGAAAGTTTAGTCAATGGAAAAAACACACAAATCAACAGACTTCAAATGTCAATATAGCCGAGATGAGCAACAATATAGAAAAAATACTGAAACACCTAGAATAAATATGGGAATTGGGTAATTACAGTATTATGCATTGATAAAACCACCTCAAAGGTATGTACCCCTGCAAGTACCTGAGTGTTTAACCACAGACTAGCTTATCTAGAGCTGCTTTTTCAAAGATTATATTTAAAAATGAATGATGAGGTAGCACTAAACCCTTTTTACTATGAACTGATCCTTTCCCATTTTCTCTTTACAATGAAGTCAAAGTGAATGAAGCCACTTTACCTGATGGGATCAGCCTATAACAGATGAAGGAAGAACTTCCATGGTACCTATGCCATTGACTGCAGTTTTAGGGAAATAGAATTGTCGGTGAGTCATCTGGCTGCTAAGCTGTTCCAATACAATGGCAGTTTTGATGAGTATTTTGACAGTGAAAGAGTACATAAGGGTAGAGCAAGTTTTTAAGCCCATTTCTGATGGAAGCATAACCATGTACTATTAAATAAGGTAAAAAAGACAGAAGAGGAGAGAGGAAAAGAATGCATACATTTCACAATCAGGATAACGCTGAAAGCATTAGAAGATGCCAATGTCAACCTAGTCATTAAGTATGCTTTTTAAAAATTGCTTTAGAGAGAGAGGGAGGGAGAGACAGAAACATTGATGAGAGAAACATCAATCGCTTGCTTCCTGCACTCCCCCTACTGGGGATCTAGCCCGTAACCTTGGCATGTGTCCTGACTGGAAACCAAACCAGCCACCTCTGGGTGCACGGGAAATGCTCAACCAACTGTGCCATACAAGCCAGGGTTTAAGTCTGTTTTTACACACACATGTATTGGTATTGTTGGCCGGTGTAGAAGTTTTCCTGGCACACTAGTTCTTCCAACACTTGAAAATGAAAGAAAATAAACTCAGTATTTCCAGTGACCTCCGATACTCCCAGATTTAGATGTAGGAGACAAGGTTTTTGAATCAAATCCTTGGTCAACGTTAAGAATTTTGTACTTGAAGCACAAGCAAAGCTTGTGAGAAAACCAAGATGCTTCTAACTGTGAAGTTAGACCTTGTCTCGGGAATGCCAGGTTTAGGACGGAGCTATGCTGCATTTGGCTACGATGAGATTCGCTCAGGAGAATAACGGGGTATAGTCGCTTGTAAATGAGTTTCTGGATACACTTGGCCCAGAAGAATGATGGGAGGCCTTCTTTTGACTAATAACACATGTTATGCTCTTGAGCATGTCTTCATATCTGTGTCAGAGCTGAAATCAATGAGCTGTGGATGAAAAGATGGGGTGACTATATGGAAGATGCCAGAAAAAAACTATTCCATTTAAACATTTCATTTGGGCCAAAATAATTTGTTTGAAATGCTGAATTCTGCACATTGGAATTACAGGTTGCAGATCTGGGGACCCCACTAGTAACAAGTCATTAGCCAGCTTTGACATCGGCAGGCTGAGAGAAAGAAGGAGCTAAGAGCCTAAAGTGAACCCCCACGAAGGAACTGGGACTTCGCAAGAAGGGAATTTCAAGGTGAAAGAGGCCTCTTCTCAGGCCTGAGAGGAATAACTATCTGTTCCAGCTGGGTCACAGGAGTTGGCATCTTTGAAAGATTACTTCCAGGAGGAGCGTCTCCGGTGAGGATGGACCTTGGGTGTTTTCATATTGGTGTCTAACATTTGGAACTCATCCTGTAACAGGTCTGGGGCTCCTCAAATTATTACGAGCAGGCAGGGCCTTTCGGGATTAATCAAAACCCAGCTGCATGGAGAAGAGACATACCACTGGGGCCGAGGCCAGCAAAGGGCCTGGGGAGTGGTGCCTATTTAGAGAGCTCCCTCCTTCAGAAATCCGACCCCAGGTGCTGTGGCACAAAGAGGAAGGGGCTGGAAACCATAAGCCCTGGTCCTCCGCTCTCAGCGTCCAATCGGAGTGTTCACTTTGAAAGGGATGCCCCCAGCATCCTTGCCCCTTTGTAAAGCTGCACTCTTCATGTGTGTGTGTTAGCATCTTCCAGAATGTTCACACTTCATATTTTCCCGTATGGCTTTGAGATGCATCTGGGAAAACGCTGGTGCTGCCCGTTTCCAAGCTGAAAGGCAGATGCTGAATTTGGATTATTAGGACTATCGGGGTGCTTTGGAAAACATTGTTCTCCAGTAAAACTTCAGCTCTTGGTGTGCTTCCTCAGAAACGCACATTTTAATTTAATTTTACTTTCATTGGATGGGCAACAAAATGGAAGTCCAGAGGGATTAAGTGACTTGCCTTAGATCATTTTTATAAAAATGAAAAAAAAGTCTTGAACTTAATTCTCTAGATTTTAGATTGGATGGAAAAAAAGACCATTTGTATGTTCGTTTCCTAGCAAATCACTCTCCGCATCTCCCCGAGGGCACAGCTTGCTCTCCTCCAATGCACAACTTTCCTTTATCCAGAACCTGCCTGTGCCGAGGGGTAGGGGAGCTACAGAGTTATACTCTTTCAATGCGGTACTTACATTTTAAACCCTGTAGGAATGATAGTAGAAAAACTGACTTGTAAGGGGAAAGTCAAGGAATAGTTTATGAAGAAAAACAACTACCTTTAAACAAGCCAAAGAAAGGACAGCGATGTCACAGGCTTTTGTGAATGCAGATATGATTAAGTAAAATAAATGGAAGTTTACAGTGGCCAGAGAGTTCGGGAGGGGGAGGAGAGAGATATAGAGATAGAAATAGAGACAGAGATAGAGAGAGAAAGAGGACATACAATAAGAATAGTCAGATAGAGATCATGGCACAGATAGGAAGAGATATTGGGTGCCTGGGAGGTGAGCATGCAGTAAATGAAAATGTTTAGACTGTTATAGAGCCGTGCTGAGTCAATAGTTATAAATAAAATAGCTAATAATACATTCATGAGTTGAGATTCTGTTTATGAATCATGAGATTCACTGTTTTTTACTATGGAATTACCTAATCCTTTTTAATGTTGAAATTTATAAAAATGCTAATTTTGTTTAAGCCCTCATGAAAAAGACACGAAGTGGCTGACACACACTTGCAAAAGGCAACCACATTATTTCCACTCACAAGGAGTGAGATCTAACGCAGTTAATAAGTATTTATTAATTTAACAGTTTATGTTAATGTGTTCAACCTAACCTCCTGCTTATTAGAATGAAATGAATGGGTTATTAGAAATTATATTATAGGTCAAGCAGAAGCTAGCCCTACACAATATTCTTGCCGAGTAAATAAATAACTACTTGCCGATTGATTTTCTAAAGGAGACATCAATTGAAACAAGTGATTAAAGTTGACAATGGAGTTGTACAAATGACCTAATTAATGAGTTTTCTAATCTTTTCCATGTTTATGGACATTAGTCCCTGTTTTCACACGGTGTGCATAAATATTCATGCATTGCAACAAGACACCCATAACTGGATGCAAGCCACGCTCAGATACCTACTGTGGCATCTGTGGATTGTGACATATCATTCTTTTTCAAAAAAATTAAATTTATTGGGTGACATTGGTCAACATGAACATATAGGTTTCAGGTGTGGATTCTATGTTACAAGATCTGTATATTGCCCCATGTGCCCACCACCCAAAGTCATGACATATTATCCTATCTTAAGCTTTCTCTCTAACTTTCCTTGTTGTTTTTTCTTTTCTTTTTACTGCCACTGACTTGGTGACTGTTGACTTGGCAAAGCTCCTAACCCGATCCCAGATAAAACCAGCCATTTTCAAAACATCAAATCTTCTTCTGCAGCTTTGGATTAAGGGTCCTAACCTTAAAAATAAAGTCCTGCTTCCATCACCCCTTCTCTTTGTAAATACGATAAACCAATGGCTATTTTGCACACACTCCCTGACAGCAGTAAGATAATGTCACTCCTCAAAGAAATTCTTACTTATTGGTTACCTTTTGATGGGCTTATCAGCTGCCAGCAAATAACGGATAAGTATTTTGGTGAAGTCGGTCATGCCAGGCCTATAATTGAGCGCATCCCGTGTGCAGTCTGAGAATGACAGGTGGGTCTCCATGGCGTGGGCATGTGACAGAATTAGAACTACCCTCATGCTTCTGTGTGGCCCCTCAGCCCTCGTAGATTCAGGGTATAAAATGCCACCTCTCAATGAGGACCAGTCCATATAAGAGCTTAGGTTAAAGGGTGATGTGCCCACATCATTAGGGTTTTTGAAATTGGTAATAACACGACTGCCTTATATCCAGTTCACTAAAATCAGCTCGTTCGCCACAATTTTTAAAAGTTCCTAGTTGCTGGCATTTTCATGCCAGGGTTTTTAATTTAAAAACTATATTTTTTTCTGATCTTCTAGATCCTAATATATTTTTTAAAATATATTTTATTGATTTTTTTACAGAAAGGAAGGGAGAGGGATAGAGAGTTAGAAACATCCATGAGAGAGAAACATCGATCAGCTGCCTCCTGCACTCCCCCCCCCCCCCCCCACACACACACACTGGGAATGTGCCTGAAACCAAGGTACATGCCCTTGACCGGAATCAAGCCTGGGACCCTTCAGTCCACAGGCTGACATTCTAGCCACTGAGCCAAACTGGTCAGGGCTAGATCCCAATATTTTTAACTGCTCAGCAATGTATATGAAATAGATGAGCCCGGTTTTCCTACATATAAAACATAACACATAATGTTTGATGCTTGTGTATTGGTACTCTTGTGAGCAATAAAAATGCTTTGCTTCACTTATAGCACTCTACCACACATTTAAAAAATGTGTGGACATATTATAAACGACTTCAAAGGTTTCAGTGAACAAGCAGGAAGGTTATGTATTGGGTGGGACTGTCTTGTGTTGCTAAAACATATTAACCTACAGCTGTGCTTTATTATTCTGTTTAGCATTTATTAAGTCTAACACAAATGAAATGTACACACAGGCCCAAATATTAATAGCAGCATTTTTCTTTTGTGTTCCCAAATATACTTCATTTGGGATTAATAATCACAGATATAAATGTCAATGAATTTAATTATGCAAACAAAATTACAGAGGCAAAAATCTTTGCATTCACTGATACCTAATTTGGAGCCCACAATATACCTGATGGGTCTTAAGAGGAACAGAATATAAATAATGTCTATCTTCATATTTTTCCAAATATGACCTAGATGTCTATAATTCCTTAGCTATATGACTTGGAATAGTGTTCAGTGATGCCGTAAATATGTGTAATTTTTATAGGCAGAAAAATATGAAGTGAGTTCACAGTGTGGTGTAATGAGTTCTATATATTTGCGCAGAGTTACATGAGCATGTAGATGTTAATTCTTACATTTATAGAATGTCGTTTTTGTCATTTCAAGTTCATTTTCATTCAGTCTTTTTCATTTAAGCATGCGTCAATGTATTTATAATAAATGAGAGTACATGTAAACCTTCCAGAATATCTCTGGGAATACGGAATTATATTAATAACACTCTTAATGTCATTTATTTGACATGGGATCTGATTATGCCATTAAAGACCTAGTTCTCTGATACTCACACAGGGATTCGAAATAACTGAATTGGGGAAACATCCCAGAAACTAGGAATAGTTATTTTTAAATTCAATGGCAGAACTCACACATTTAAAATGGTACCACTCACAGTTCCTCCTCTTCAGGAATGTTAACGCGCATTTGAGAGCAAGTTTCTGTATTCATGTAAGTTAGAAAACTTCTTGGAAGCGATCTATACAATTTAGAGAGAGCATCAGCCTGCATGTGACATTCGGAGGGGCAATTCGAACCTGAGGAAACTCAGGGTGTGGTGTGGGTTCAGGCCGGCTCCATGGAGGTGGCAAACCTGAGAGTTAAAGATGCGCAGGATTGTTCTCAGTAGAGAGAGGGCACAGGAGAGCCAACGCAAAGGCAAGTGGGCATGTCAGGGAGCAAAGCTGGTGGTGAGTATGGAAAAGAGTCAAAAGGCTCTAGGCTGAACATAGCTGGATTGAAATTGTGAAGCTGAGCAGGCCTGGCTGGGTGGCTCAGTTAGTTGGAGCGCTGTCCCCTTCCCCGAAAGGTCATTGGTTAGATTCCTGGGAAGGTCACATACCTAGGTTGCAGGTTTGAACCCAAGTTGAGGCATATACAGGAGGCAACTGATCCATGTTTCTCTCTCCCATCCATGCTTCTCTTTCTCTCTCTCTCTCTAAAAATCAATAAAAACATATCCCCAGGTGAGAATTGGAAAATAAATAAAAACAATAAAAAAAAGTGAAATGGAGTCAGTTCATACAGGTCCTTACTGCTGTTTGGCGGGTTTTAGGTTTGTCCTGTGTGCAAACAGAAGCCAGGATCGATTATTAACAAAGAGAACCCACAGTAAAAGTGACTCTATCACTAACCCGGAACACCTGCATGGAATAAAGCAGCGACACTCAGGAACAGGACCGTCGACTATTCAAAAAGGGAAAAGAGGTGACGATGGTCCATGTTGGGGCAGGTGCGGTATGACACAGGAAGGAAGAAACAAACCAACGGGTGTGGGATGAGTGACATGAGAGAGAGGCGACTTCCATTCTGCAGCTGGAGGTAACAGGGTGACAGGACAGCCATGAATAGAAATGGGAAGTTTGACGACAGATACATTTTTTATTAGTGCATACACTCAAGCTCGACCTCCAAACATGACCACCTGCTTGGCCATGTCTGTGAACAATTGGAAGTGGATTGAGAATAAAGGTCTGAGTAGAAACGGCCGGTTTAATAATGAGCCTGTAGGCGGCCATTGGGATGGCAAGACTAGCTGAGCCGTCTGAGGCACTGGCAAGGCAAGTAGAGATGGAGAGTGGGAGTGCTGGGAATTTTATAAAAGAACCGGTTGAAAGAGGAGCCAAAAGGGAAACAGAGAGACACTAAGAAGGCATTAGAAGAGCAAAGGAAAGGCAGAGAAGTTTTCAAAGAAGCAGAGGGTCCTGGTGTGGAAGCCACAGAGAAGGGGCGCGCTCAGTGCCTGGGAGACCATCTGCACAGGCTCTCTCTCTGTTCTCTAAGGGTTATAGGAACTCAGATGAAAGGGCTGCCTGGGGAGGGGATCACTGAGCACAAATGTTCATTTCTCAAGATGGCGAGGTTCCCATTGATATTTTAGATGCGTTTTCCTCCTATCAGGGAATGAGTGGTCCACTCACTCGGTGTGCTTC
>NW_006297021.1:4074721-4080550 GCF_000327345.1 Myotis davidii | reverse complement strand
GGGGACAATATTTGCAAATCAATAAACGTGATACAGCACATACGTAGATTGCAAGACGAAAAAAAAAAACCAACAACCAGATTGTACAAGAAATCACATGATCATATCAATCGATGCAGAAAAAGTAGACAAAAATCCAACACCCTGTGTTTTTTTTAAATAACCCAGCAAAGTGAGAATAGAAGGGACATACCTCAACATAACCAAGGCCATATATGACAGACCTAAAGCCAACATCCTACTCAATGGGCAAAAATTAAAAACAAATCCCCTATGAACAGGAACAAGACAGAATACCTGCCTTCACACGCTTGTTCAAATTGTACTGGAATGACTGGCCATGGTGATCAGACAGGAAGAAGAAATAAAAGGCATCCAAATTAGAAAGAAGGAAAACTCTCATTCACAGATGACATGATATTGTACCTAAAGACGCAATAAAAAAACTACTAGATATAATAAATTCAGAAACGTAGTAGGATTCAAAGTTAGCAACCAGAAATATCTCATTTTTATACAATTGTGAAGTCTCAGAAATAGACACACACACAATCCCATTAACCATTGCAACAAAAAATTAAGGTATTTAGAAATACTCCTAACCAACTCTTGGACATGGAGAAAAAAGACAGACGGGCTGGATCCCAGCAGCCCGGCCCAGGACAAGGGGGGCTGTGCCCCAGTCCTAACCCAGTTGCCCTTGAGGGGAGAGGGTGGATAGTCACCCTGTCAGGCCCACAGCACTCAGCCAAGCCATATTGACTCACCCTTGGGGTTGCTGCCTTCATCCCCCTCGGCTCCACTGACCCATTCTCTGCCATCTCAGAGGAATTCAGCTGAACTAATTTAAGTTTTTGAGCTTAAGAACAGCTGCAAGTTTGTATTTAAATTTCATCTGCTCTCTGTCCTCCTTAATGTTCCAGTAACAATCCGTCTTCCTTTCAAGTCAGAGGATTTCATAAGGGTGTTGGCCACCTACTGAGAGCGTGCCTTCAAAGGGGAAAGCCCTGTAAGGGCTGTGCTGAGTGAAGCAAACATGCTTAGACGGCAGTTGGGGCTGTGAGAACTGAGCTGGGACGAGGGCGCCGTGATGCACAAGAATGAGCTCCATTCTTTTTCCTGATGCTCCAGGAAAGCCAGAGCACCCCGGGAAATGGCAGGACTCAGAGCATTGGAATGTCGCTGGGATAAATTATGCCCTGTGATTGAAGCATTCCCGCTATAGAATTCCAGCAGACGTGTAGTTAAACCCATAGACCTGAACACTGTACTGATTCTTCAGACACTGAAGATTTTCTAGGTAAATGATTCAGGTTCCCTTAAGTAAGAATAAGGGAGGACTACATTTTATTTGGTTTATAACAAAGATTTCTGATAAGACTTGACTTTATCCTAACACTAGAAGGGGCCATGGGTTAGTTTAACACAGAATAAAAGGCTTGAGTTTAATCATCTTCAATGCACAAGTGAAATGAGACAAAAACCCATAATGACTATTGACAATTAGAAAACTTTTAATATCAACGTAAGTCCTGTGCTTAAGAGACTGAGATTGCAACTGATTTTTTTCCTTCTTCCCACTGAATAGCTTTGCATGTAAGTAGCCTTTTTTTTTTTCTGTTGAAAATCCAATTCCTATCCATAAATATTTCTAAACTAGAGGCCCAGTGCACGAATCCATGCACCTTGAAAGGAACCGTGGGCCACAAAGCTGCAGCAGGTACAGGGGCAGGTATTGGCCCACCCTCTGCACCCCCACCCAGCCCCTCCCACTATGGCCTCTGGTCCCGTCTGCTGGCAGCCCTGCTCCCACCACCGCTGCTCCCAAGTGCTGACAGTGTGGAGCAATTGGGGCCGGCGCCAGCTTGCGAGCAGTGACTGCTGCCCCAATGATCGCCCCTCAGGAGCAGGGAGAGGTGGAGAAGCCCTAAGGAGTGATTGGGGTCGGCAGCCACCACTTGCACTCGCTGGTGGCGCTGAGCAATCGGGGCCAGCACTGGCACCAGCAGCGGGTGCGAGCACTGGGCGGGACCGCAGCCCTCAGGAGCAAAGAATTTTCAGTAACCACCAGAGGCTCAGCCCAATGACAACGACCGGCACTCTGCCTTGGTCTGGTGCCCCCACTCACCTGCTTCACCCTCCCACCGCAGCTGACACCCACCATGTTCCGCGCATGCCCCCTGGTGGTCAGCACACATCATAGTGACTGGTTGTTCGGTTGTCCCACAGTTCGGTCTATTTGCATATTAGGGTTTTATATATATATAGATCAGGAGAGTGCTCCTTTAAATGAAGGCTGTTCCTGAAGAGACCCATATCTGGCCATCAGGTAACCTGTATCAGGTAGGACCACATGCTCACACTCAACCTCAGCATCGCCCCTTTGGACTGATAACTAAAATGTGACAATTCTGATCATTAAACCAGCTAAGCAAGTGGATGATGTCTTTCATGAACTCAGAGAAGCTTGAGGTGAAACTCAGTGTGCTCTCCAATGACCCCCGACGTGGCTATATCCCTCTCCACCACGGTGGTGTGGCTTTTGATACACTAAACTTAATGTCTGACAAAACCTGGGCTGGAGACAAACAAAGGGCGGATGGATTGTAGACTGTGTATGTATGAGCCCCTGTGAAAGCTGCTCTTGATTAGCCCGGCTGAGTAGGTCAGAGCAAGATGTTTTCCAATCAACCTAACATTTGTGAAGGAATTATATTTTCTTGCATCCTTCCCTAAGAGCTAGGGGAGTTCAGATCTTTGGCTTATAGGAAAAATCCCAATTCATTAAAATAATGAAGGAGAAAAATAAAAGCAAATTACTGTACTTTCATACTGGGGTATAATTTTAACATTTATATGCATAGATTCCATTAGCAGTGAAGGGACTTAAAAATTTCATCACCCTTCCGAAAAGCAATCAGAAAATCCTAAAATGGGAAGCACAGGGCCAAAGATTATAGCCGTATGTATCTCTGGTCTTCAAAAGTGAGCTCGGTCAGGAGGAACATAACTAATTTCAGGATAAATTTCTAATTATCACCTATACAATTAAATTGTTCATGCCTGTCCTCTGCAGTCACTACCAGCTGATTAAATAACATTGATTGCATGCCAACAAATGCCCCGAATGCATACCATGTAAAAACATTGAATATGATTTGATTTAAATTTGTACTTTTCATGAGCTATCTATCTAGAAATGTGCACAAGCCTGGCCAGCACGGCTCCAATCTGTGAACCAGGAGGTCATGGTTGGATTCCTGGTCAGGGCACATGCTCAGGTTGCGGGCTCGGTGCCCAGATTGTGGGCTCGGTCCCCAGTGTGGGGCATGCAGGAGGCAGCCCATCAATGATTCCCTCTCATCATTGATATTTCTATCTCTCTCTCTCTCTCCCTTCCTCTCTGAAATCAATAAAAATATTGTTTAAAAATAGATAAATAAAAATGGGCACAAGCGTGGGCTGTGTCGGAGAGCCACGTTGGAAAATGACAAACTCAATTTGAGCCTTATCTGGGAAGTTGTTAAGGGTTATTGTGTGATTGACTTTGAAACTTGCCTTTTCCTCACATGTACTGTAGGCATGGGATAGCTAAAGTCTAATCTCTGAGATCCTCCAATCGATGGAGGATGTTTGATAGTTGAAAAGTGTAATTTGATTTTTAAGATTTTTGTGCCCTATCATAGCCTATTCTAGGCTGTTCCCGCCTTCGGGGCTGCCTCTTAGCTGCAGAAAGCCAATTGGTGTAAAATCATCCTGGAGTTGGAAGAGCTGATCAGAGGGAGCAGAACAGAGACACTGTTCCTGGGCGTTAAGTTGGGACTTCGTAGTGAATTACGCAGGAGGAAAGCGAATGCCTTCAGAATTACTTTAAGTATTTGCAGGCACAATTGAAGGCATGATTTGAGGAATCACCCATTCCAGCGCAGGCTGATGGCAGTTAGCAAGGACAAAGATGAGTAAAATAAATTTACAAAAGTAACCTGAGGATAGATCTGTAGTCATCTAAATTAATGGGTCTCCTAAATAGACACAGGGAACATTTTGGCGGTTACCATACGGGAGGAGCTTTGGGGGGATGGGTGACAAAGAGGAAGAGATTAAGAAATAGAAATTGGTCGTTGCAGAATACTCATGGGAATGCAAAGTACAGCATGAGGAAGACAGTCAGTAATACTGTAATCACTAGGGATGGTGTCAGGTGGGCACTAGACTTATCGGGGTCATCACTTTGTAAGTCTATAAATGTCTAACCACTGGATAGTTCATCTGAAACTAATATAACATTGTACATAAACTATGATTGAAAAAATATTAAAAAGGAAAACCATAAATTTCCTAGTAAAGAGCTATTGGAAATATGCATTAGAAAGACAATGTATTTTATTGGGTATATCATTATGCTTATGTTAAGACCTAGCAAACCATATTTAGTTATTAATCCATTTTGTATATTTTAAATTCTTTTTCTGGTTCTAAATGTCATATTTTAAAAGATAACTTACGTACATCTTGAAGTTACATAATTTTATGTGTCAATTATATGTCAGTAAAGCTAAAAAATCACTTAGATGCATATAAAAATAATTATTTAAATTTGGTAAACCCAATCAGCAACCAAAACTTAGTTTGATATCTAGAATGGACAGTCTAGTTTCATAGTGTTCATTGTGATTGAGCCTGTGAGACTGGCACCGGGTAAGTAAGGTGAACGGGAAAGAAAAAGTGTACTTGTTCAAGGTGTACTGTATAAGAACTCTTGAAATAAAACAGGAAAGTATTTCAAGTATTTGCTGGGTTCTTATGTGCCAAATTTCTTCAAGGTAGCTATTTTCTCTTGCTCCCAGATTTTATTTATGTTGGCTCAATGGAAACCTCTCTTTGTGGTAAAGGACATTCAAGCAGGTGTCAGGCACTAAGAATAATGTCAAATATTAATTACCCAGTTTAGAAATATCACTGAATTAAAATAGAATTAAACTGAATTAGAACTGATCATTACTGAAAATTTCTTAGTAAGGTGTAACAAAAATTAAACTGGTAACACTGTAAGATTTTAAACCAGATTCATGTGGAATTAAAAATATATATATTTATATATACTGTATATCTGAGATTTTCCATATATGTGTGTGTGTGTGTGTGTGTGTGTGTATAGTATATCTGAGGTTTTCCTAAACAGCGGAAATGAATATTAAGTGCATGTCCATAGTGTACTTGATTTGTATTATATATACATTAGTCATATATATAAATTACATATGTTAAGTAGTAAAACTGTAAATTATAGAATTCAAAAATTCTAAGAAGTCAAAATTTTTAAATGCATTTAATTAATGCATTTTTGTTATCGGACTAATGTGTCTTTCATAAGTTTGCTTCAAAATTAGAATCCATTTTTACTTAATTTAACAACTAGCTATTACCATTGTAATTAGTTAGTTATTAATAATAGGAAAGGAGCAAAGGGAAGGCCAGACATGACAGGCAGGGTCATCTGGGCAGCTTCACCAGGCAGCTGCAACTTTACACTCCCCAGGGAGCCACCGGTTCATTCCCTGCAGATCACTGGGGAAAGAGGTCCAGCAAAGAGGAAGATGGGTGCATCCACAGTGAGGTGGTGGTGACAAAGGGGTGTTTGCCTATCAGTCCAACCTGGAAACAAAGATCATTGGCTAGGAGGGTGGGCCCCAGTGCAAGCCCATGAAAAATTGGAAGTACATAATCCCAAGATAACGAATTCTCTCTCTTTTTCCATGTGCTTCGTTCCTGCTTGCTTGCATTTGTTCCATGACCTGCTCTAGCCTGCCATCTGGCCGGGGGCGTTAT
>NW_006297021.1:4067543-4074659 GCF_000327345.1 Myotis davidii | reverse complement strand
CCCGCCCCACCATGGGCTGCAGCTGGGAACACAAGCTAAACCAGCCTAATGCTGAGCTGGACCGCAATAAGGAAAGGAGAATCTGGGCAACAGCTTTGATCCCAGCTCTGCTGAAGACAAAATGGGGCCTTTTCCTTGGTGAAATGGAGGGAGATGGGACCTTGGAAACTCAGAGCTTAAGTTCACAGAAATAAAACTTTCCACAATACCTCATCCTCCAGTAGGGGCCTCTGGAAATTCTTATTCCAGTGGCACCCCAAGAGATCCACTTCCACCAGCAACAGGTGGGGACACAGAGAACGCCCCACCAATAACACAGCTACTTCCAAAATGATTAGGAAAGCATGATGAAGCAAAAGGTGTAGAGAGCATGCTGGGAGAAATTTCTCCAGCCTGTTGCTCTAGCTATTGCAAGTGTTCACATAAAGGAAGACTTAGCTCAAAAATACATGTAAAGAACTACTCTTCCAAATCCATACTTAGAACAACAGCAAGCTTATTTTCACTGAGTTTATTCTACAAATATTTTATTTCTAAGAGGGGCCCAGAGAAAATATATCATATTAGTATATTAGCATGTTATAAAATATGAGTCCTGTATACCTACTGAGAAAAATATTTTATAAGCAATATTTAAGTTTTGAATTAGGATTCAATGTGCACTTTATAGTTGCAACTTAAGACATTGTTATTTGATCTAAGCCTTGATTGCTATGCATTATTTTGAAAGAGTTAAAATAAACGGAGGCATAGCTGTGGGACTATTTTTTTTTTCATGCCCATGTTGCTTAAATTCTCGTCAGTGGTTTAAAAATCTTGAACCTCTATGTTCTTTGTACTGTGTGGATTGTCTTTTTAGACTGCAGGACTGAGACAGAAGCTTTTGATGCCCAAAGCTAGCGGACATTCTCAGGAAGTCAGTAGTTGCTCATATCAAGGGGAGAAGAAATACAACTTGCAATGCCTATAAATTATACAACAGGAAAACATGTGATCATTGCATCAATCAAAGATGAGCACTAAGAACAATGTCACATGGAACACCTATATCAAGATCCAGAAAGTTTGGAACTTTAAAAAATAAACCAACAAAACAATATTTCCAATTTTCCCCAATAAAAGGTCACAGCAATAAAACTTCCAAGTATGTAATCACATCTTGTAAGAAGAAATCTGAAACTACCAATTTGTACTTCTTAATCCCTCCATTTTTCAGGTAGCCCCCCAAGCACCCTCCCCTCTGGCAACCATCAGTTTGTTCCCTGTGCCTATATCTAAATAGTCACCAGAATGTAAAGTACAGCATTGGGAATGTATCAATGACAATAAAATAACTAGTATGGTGCCAAGTGGGTACTTGAAATATCAGGGAACGTTTTTTAAAGTATGTGATTGCCTAACCACTGTGCTGAACAACTGAAGTCAATGTAAAATAATATTTAATGTCAACTGTAACTGAAAAATAAAATTAAAAAATAAAACAAATATAAAACTAAATAAGAAGAAGGCATGTGTATTTGGTTTTCCTTCCTGGTTCCTGGCAGAGAGATCCTAAAACCCTTCTAATTTCCTGATATGGGTCAGAAGAGCATCTTTTTTGTGGTAAAAATGGTAACTTTTCTATAATGGATATTTTATCACAAAAAATATGTAAAAAGAAAACTCCCAGTAACTATAGTCAGTTTATGCTTTATTATTCCCATCATTAAGACAAGGAGGCCTTGTACTAACTGGGTTTGTCAAATAACTCCTTAGTTATCTGGGAAGCAAAGTTCCATATGATGTCCAATTGGTAGATACACCTATCAGTGTACCATGAAAAAATAATTAACTTTTCTAGAACTCAGTGTAAATAATGAGAAAAGTTCCACAGGATTTTGTCAGCAAAATACAACTATTTAATGTGTTTGTCAAAATGTGTTATTTCCCCTGAGGGACCAGGATGCTTCCTCCTGTCCCTTAATGAGAACCTTATAATTGAGGGTGCCTCCATTTCTTTCCTCTGGCTACCAGAAAGCTCAAACAGAACATGAGGCTTAGTGACTAGACACATCCTATGATTGGCACAGTTATGTCCTCCTTGTCCCAGGTACTAATCTCCCATAGTTATAGCTTATTATTTCACTACAGTTTCTTTTCAGTTGGATATTGTTTCAAATTCTTTGTGAAAAGAATCTGACAATGTAAAAATAATTTGATCAGTGGCATGGAATCCAATATTTTGAGTGCTCACTAAGTTTGCAGAGTGTGCCCCTCATGGATGATTTGGATGAGTTGTCAAACTTCTCTTCACTCCAACTACACACACACACACACACACACACACACACACACACACACATATACACATACAAACACATAAACACGCATATACACACACAGGTTCTCAGAAGCTTTTGTGGTGTTTCCCTCACTCTACCCTTGGAAAGCTCACAGTTTGGTCAGAAAAATGTTAGATGAACTAGATCTGTTTTAAACAGAAAGACAAATTACAAAAGAAAATATTCAATAAGCACAATTTCTTATGAAACATGAAACAAGCCATAACCTTGAATGGGGATAAATTCCCCAGGAACATGGATATATTTTTTAAAAATACCTAAGATCGTAATTTAAAAATTGTGATTCACAGTGTGCAAGGTAGATTCCTGCTAATCTGACTTTGGTGGTTGTTTTGAAATCATTGCACACCCTGTTTCTCTGCTTCCCTTCATCATACTTTTGGGAGCTCATTCGTTCTGATATTTAGGTAATTATCTCTATTACCAAGTTACATCTGCCATCTTCAACTTTTCCCACCTATTAGGCCAATTTGGAAGAAAGTATTGAACCAGGTGAACAAAACGTGACATGATCGTCGAAGCCCTTTGCAACAATGGAAATCTATAATAATATGGAACTATACAATTTTAGAATTAGAGAAGAACTTAGAAATAATTGGTTCTAATCCTCTAATTTTACAAATGAAGTCTTGGATATTAAGTGTCCAAGGTGATACAACCACCTGAAGTCCGGATTATCATCCAGTTCTTTTCCCATCACTTTTGTTTTCCCAGTTTGGCTATGATGTACTTGAGAATGGGCACCATCGTTATGATTCTTCCAACTCCAATTCCAAGAAGAGGACCCTAGTGACAGATGGTATATATGTCACAGTGTTATGAAGGTTTCTCTATCCAGAGTCCTTACCCTGAAGTTCCCACACTCAGAAATTAAGGCTTACACCTTTCACTTCTCATGTAGCATTTGGTTTTGGCACAGCCCAACAGTACACAAAGCAATGAGGAGGAAACCTAATGAATTAATTCCCAGGCCCCGTGTAGAGGGATAATTAATCCATTTGCTTCTCATTTTGGTTCTGTACCTCCCCTAGAATGTGTCATTAGTGTGGAGCAGATGCCCTCCATCAAGGGCTTTCCTTGAAATGAAATCAGAGCCCGGAGAGTCAGGGTGCTGCTGCCAGCTCCACAGGCAAACCAGGCACTCGGAATCCTGGAAACAGATGTTCTCTCAACGAAAACCTTGAACTTCCACAGTTAACTTGAAACGACACTAGAGTCTATTCACCCTGCACCTTTTGACTTTCTGAGCTGTGTGCATATCTTCCCCTCAGTCAAAAGTGTACAAAGTCACAGGAGTTACACGAATGTGGGAAGTCATTGAAAAGATATCGATTCTAATTGGAAAGACTGTTATTCAGAGCCTGAAACTAAAAATTAGGTTCATTTTTATGGTCTGGATGCCCAGAAAGGAGATGGATGTATGAATCGGTTAGCGTGGATGTTACAGTTCTTTCAGCCACTTCATTTGGCTACCCGATTGTAGAAACGCAGGGGTTAACAACCGATAGTATGTTTTTGGAGTTGTCTCGGTCATAGTTCTACAATCTCCAGGAAACACACTCAGTCCCAGTTATGTTTGATTGACTTGTCACAGTTTTAGCATGTGCTACCCATTTTTTTAAAAAAGCAAAGCAAAAATAAGCTGAGAGGGTAAAAAACGAAAACCTAGTAGATATATTTGAGGACCTAGAATAATGCTTTGCACACATATGCAGTCAATACATATTATCTCTCTCTGGCTTCAAATATCACTTCTCCCTGGTATATTTATTCATGTTGCTCCTATCTGTCTTCTAGAGGGATGTATTTAAATTATTCTCTTTACATTCTCCTTTTCCTTAACTTTTTTCCCCTGCTAATTACTTCCACCAACTTCCCTTCCTCTTACTGGTGCCAGGTAGGAACACTAGTGAGAAATGAAAGAACTGATTGAATCATTACACCTGCCTCATAGATGGCTTCTAAAACTCTGTATCCCAAAACAGCATCATACATTGTGCTGCCCTTTTACACAGATGACAGAGAATGAATCCTGGGAAGGCTGGGAAGGAGCAGCACCAAGTTATCCCTAAAGTTATCCCTAGAATTCTTCCTTGGAACCCAAGGCTGTTTTATCATATATGAGCTCTATGAGCTATTCTAATCACATCCCCAAATTAGCTGGGGTCAAGTCACAGAATGATGAGATAGAGTCAATGAAACATGACTCATGTTTCAGGACCAGGAGAATGGATCTGACCTGGCCTTTGCTTGACCCATTGGGTAGGTGCTGGGAGTTTTGCCACAGGAGGAGTCGTGCTTGGTGCTTTATAGTTCTTACTGATTTTGTCAAAAGGTGAAGGACTTGTCGCTTGCCAGGCAAAATGAAATTTTAGTGTGAGTTTATATGAATCTTTACAAAGGGAGGGTACATGTTTTTTTCCTAATCTGCTTTTGAAGTCTAGGAGATAGATCTCACCAAATTGTTTTTTATTCGGCACCTACTAAGTACCAGGTATGGGTTCAGTTGCTGACAATTTCATGATATTCTAGGACTTGTTTTCCTTCTCTTAGCTTGCTAAAAGTTGGATAATAAAGTTGAATACAATACATGATCACTATTTTTAATGACAAACTAATGTTATTGGTAAAATCATGATCACATTTTAATTCCCCAATGTCTTTTATTGTTCTTAATCCTTTTTGTTCAGTAACAATTTGTCATATTTGTATAGTAATTGAAATTTTAAATCATTTTCAATCAATTAATATACCATATATTTCTAGAAGGCAGGGATTGTATTTCCATTTTATAAATGATCAAGACTGGGATCATCTGTGTAGGTTAGCATTGTCTATCAAACTTGCTAAATTCCTTAGTTGGGAAGGAGAGAGCAGCAGCAGAAGGTGCCTTTGGCTGGGATAGGTCAGGAATCAACATGAGGCAGCGTTGAACAACGTTTCAATTATGAAGTGAATGAATAATATTATGAAATCTCATGGAAATTATAATAAATTATTTCCAAGAACAGGAAGGGCAATGCAAATGAAAATCCCATAATGTTTATCCCATCCCCATTGACTATGCAAGAGTTGAATTTTGAAAAATTAACTTAGACACACTAAAAAGTTCACCTATTTCATTTTAAAAATCTAATCTGAACATGTCAAAAAAAAAACCCCAACCTTTTCCTGAGCTTCAGTGTTGTGTGCATGAAGGCATGTTTGCAGGTATGGATATTTGACAGGTCACTTTGGAATGTGCAGTCAACTGAGGGCCACAGATGTGTCTACTAAGTTCATAGGAGAGAGTAAGACTAAGAGACCTTGCTAAATACTCCAGCAATCACCTCTGGGTGATCACCAATGCCAAATGAGTTAGATGAGTATAGATATTTTTTAAAATATATTTTTATAGATTTCAGAGAGGAAGGGAGAGGGAGTGAGATATAAACACCAATGTTGAGAGAGAATCATTGATTGGCTGCCTCCTACACCTCCCACACTGAGGATTGCACCCACAACCCAGGAATGTGCCCTGACCTGGAATCGAACTGTGAACTAGATCATAGGTGGACGCTCAACCACTGAGCCACGCCATTTGGGTGGTATAGATATTTTAAAGAAAAATAAAAAAAAATAATTTTATGAACTAATATATCACTGTATACTAAAATGTAAAGTTATGTCATCACAAATTTACACGGTACGTCAGATATGCATGCATTCCCAGGGGATAGATTATGAGCAGTGTCAGTAACTTGGCACCTGGTTTTCCAAGTTGACAGCAAGTTCCCTTCACTGATGTTCTACCTTCTCTCAATTCTACCTACTTTCTTGTAGACTGTATATGTTGATGGGCGAAAAGGGATTTTATGTTCCTAAAACCAGTTAAGAAGGCCATTGAAAACATTTTAATGTGCCTAGAAGCAATCTCTTTCACTGAAAACTCAGAGAATTTTATTTTTTGCCTGTGATGTATTGAGAGGGGACATAGTTCAGTGTACAAATTACACTGACTATGGTCCTTCTGAAGTCAGGTCACTGGATAGTGCTGGTTTCTGCAGCCTGGCCCACCTTGTTCTGCACACGTGATAGCCAGTCTCACTCTCCTATACTGGAGAGAGGTGTAATGGGGGACACACACAGTATGATGGAGTGCCCAATACAGGGGGTCCATTTTCATCCAAGACTCAGTGCGGAGCTGATCCTTAACTGTGAAAAGGTAGAAGACCTTCCACTAGGGGATGGGAAATGCAGCTGGCAGAGGACAGAGGCAACAGTGAAGGAGACATAGAGAGCAGGTCCATAGACAAAAAGCACTCAGCAAAGAGTCATCTCTTGTTAAGCAGTAAGCAGGGCCCAGCTGGCGTGGCTCAATGATTGAGTGTTGACCAATGAACAGGGAGGTCTCAGTTTGAATTTCGGTCATACCCAGGTTGTTGGCTCCATCCCCAGTGTGGGGCGTGCAGGAGGCAGCCGATCAATGATTTTCTCTCATCATTGGTGTTTCTATCTCTCCTTCCCCTCTCCCTTCCTCTCTGAAATCAATAAAAATATACTTAAAAAAATTTTTTTTAAGGTTTTGGGTTCAGTTTGGCTCGGTGGATAGAGGGTCAGTCTGCGGACTGAAGGGTCCCAGGTTTGATTCCAGTCAAGGGCACATGCAAGAGTATAAAGTGTACATTCAATGGTTTTTATATTTGTAGTTGTATAACCATTATCACTCCCCATTCCCAACTAGACACCACTAATCCACTTTGTATCTATGGATTTGTGTTCTGAGTTTTTCATA
>NW_006297021.1:4064248-4066930 GCF_000327345.1 Myotis davidii | reverse complement strand
CGTGGGCAAGGGGCCGATCAGGCGATCGGAAGGTGATGGGGATCTACACCTCTGGCCGAGGAATCAGGCCTGGGCAAGGGCGGAGCCGGTGATGGCGGGGAGAGGAGGGTCCCCTGCCCAGGCCTGAATCCTGGGCCAGAGGCATGGGGCCTGGGCTGGGGGCAGAACCAGTGATGGGGGGAAATGAGGCCGATCCTGCGATTGGAGGGTGATGGGGGTCAACGCCTGAGGGCTCCCAGTATGTGAGAGGGGGCAGGCTGGGCTGAGGGACACTCCCCCCCAACACACACCAAGTGCACGAATTTCATGCACCGGGCCCCTAGTAAGTAAATAAGGAAGTAAACATGTGATAAAATATTAGAAGCAAAATGTTTCCTCAGGATGATATTGAGGGACACTCTCAGCATTTACAAATCTAGGAAGAAAGGCTCATCTACAAATAATAATCAGGATCGGAATGACACATAATAGCATTCCAGAGCAGAAAGATGTGCTACATGGAGAAAATGTCAGCAGAATAGGTCAATACAGAGAGATGCAAATTTTGATTAGACCAGACTATCCTTACTGCTAAGGATTCTCTCCCAATCCTTAGTTCAGTTTTCTTCATCTCCTCTCCTCCCTTTCTGTCCTCTCCCCTCTCATCTTCTTTCCTCTTTCTTTCTGTTTTTCTATCAACCTAACTAAAGAGCCTGTTACCTATATACATACCTATGTAACTATCCAGCCAAAAGCAATGATATACACCCTTGCATAATTTAACCACAAAGCCCAATATCTATTATTCCTTTTCTAGGTTTAGTCATCTTCAAGGAATTTTTCATAACCTTCATACAATCTGAGAAGTAGAATATGTGGAGCCTTCCTAAGCATTGAGTAACATTTTTAGTGCCTAGAATAGATCAACCAGTGAATAACCCTCATATAAGACTGAAATGCCAGCCAGGCCCATTTCAACATAGCCACAATTTGCATCACGGATATGAAAAATGTTTAGTAGGAATATGTCCCAAATTGCCATATTCTCACCCTAGTCTCTAATATCCCCTTCCTCTCCCAACCTTTATCTAGGCCATCATGCAAACATAATAGCATGCAGTATGTCTAGAAAAGCTGCATTTTCTAACCTCCCTGTCATAAGCAAAGTAAAGTATGGTATTACTTGAAGCCTCCTTAAAGGAAGGGCTGATACCTTTCTTTACTAGTATTCCTCCCACTGGCTGTAGGTCTGGAAGAGAGACGTGATGGCTGGAGCTCCGGCTGCTACTTTGGACCTAATCCAATACCACAGGGGTGGAGGGGTGGAGGGGTGGAGGGCTAGAAAAAACCCCAAGGACCTCATGGAGCTGCCACAACCTGGGACTTGCTTTAGAGGAGAAATGAAATCCCCTCATGGTTCAGTCACAATTTCTTTGGCAATCTCTTGGGGATGAACATAAATACTAACTGGTAGAGTAGGTAAAACTAAATGTGAAAAACTAAACCAAGTACCAATTAACACAGAGTTTCAATGCTTCTGTGTTTGTTTTTTTTTTAATTAGCATGAAACCAGATATAGCTATAAAAAAGAAAATCTCCTGTTCTAATTGGTTCATTTCATATTTTCACCATTTTAATATCTAATGTAGGCTGCTTAGATTTAATAAAAACATGTTGCATATGCACTTGTTACTCTTCAGTAGTATTTTCGTTATGAATTACTGTTATTCATTGCTTCCATTCCTCAACTCAAATCCCACTTCAGCTGTGAGATATTAGAGGAAAAGAAAAAAGTGTTGCTCCTCTAAACCCCAGCAGCAGTTAAATATACTACTTTGTTGGCATATATATTTCTATTTCTTTAACCAGATTACAACCTCATGGAAGACAAGATCTTTGTATTTCACATGGCTTACAGGCAAGTGATTTATACCCAATGAGTTAAATGTGTTTGTTGATATTTATGGTTATTTATATGTCCTATGTGAAATATATTTTTTCATTAAATCTTAGAAAGGCTAGTCTTATTATTGATACTGTAATTATTTCTTTATCTTTTACCAGTTTCCTGGACAGTTTCAATTATTTTCCAATAGAAGAATGATAAACGTCTAAAATACATGACCTTGTAAGTCAAGAATAAAATCTATGAATATCTGATATCTGAAAAGCTTGAAATGCTATTAATAAAGGCATCAAAATTCTGTTTAAGATGCTTTGCATACCTAATGTTCTTAACAAAACATGCATTTCAAGCAGAAGTTTTAAGGGTTTTAAATCACAGATTTTCATAGCATTTCCTTCCGGCAGCTGATGAAAATTGGATAATATACAATCAGAACACTTTTTCTACACATTTTAAATTGATTGAAAAATAGTAACAGATTTAACATTCAAAAAAACACATTTGCAACCGTTATATAAAAATGGTCTGATCTGATTTAGTAGATACTAGGTATAGAAACTTAGGACTGACAGCATTCTCTGGGATGTTTTAAAACAGAGGGAACATATTATAGCACCCAAGCTGCTACTCTCTCAAAATAAGCATCTCTGGACTAACAGTTTGAGTCTCCTATAAGAATGACCATAAAATGGAATGTCTGCATTTAGTGGAAGGTGTTCTCCATATGTTGCTGTAGGCACAAGCCCAACATTAAATAGGTTATGAATAGTTTTAATAATAATTTTTGAAGGAAATAT
>NW_006297021.1:4062347-4064230 GCF_000327345.1 Myotis davidii | reverse complement strand
GAAAGACAACATATTTGCATAAGATCAGAAAGTTCAACATTTATGACCGTCTTCAATATGATACGGAACTTAGCAATTGAAAAGCAACTGGATAACTCTTCAGGTTGTCAGTGTGCATTCACTGGGTGCATGGTCAAAACAATGAGCAATGAACAAGAAGTCTGCCTTACACCATGTTTACTAACCATCATACATTGACTTCATGGCCAGAAATGCAGTTCAGAGAACATGACACCCTCTAATAAGGGAGTAATATTTATGGCCAGAAATACCACATTTACTCTCAAATACTCTCTTACCTAAGATTCATTATTTTCTTAATGTAAGGAAATATAGGACATTTTTCTTTGCACACTTCTTTTCCTGTAAGATATTTGGGCACATACAAGTTTTTACATCTTTTTCAGAAGGTCAGGTCATGATAACTAAAATGTGAATGACTGTTCTTCAGAGGAACTGAGGAGAGAGGTTTGAGGAGCAAGAACAAGTCTTAATTACTTCTCTGAATAATTCGATGATTCTGTCCATTGCACAGTTGTATGGGCTACAGACAGAGAATTCAGGGAGTTAATCCAATCAACATGGTACATAAAGCAATCTGCTGTCTTTTGACAATAAACATCTTTGAAAAAGGGAGAATTTTGTGAGTAAATAGGATATATTTTTTTTCTGCTTAAGAAATATCCTAATATAAGTTTGGTTAGTTTTGTGCAGCTTATTTCTCCTAACACATTTTTACAGTGTTGAAACTTATTTCAAAGCACAGGCAAATGGAGAGGTAGATTGGATGCAGACTTACAAACTGGCAAAAAAGATGTCCAAAAAGAAATAATGATATTAAACCTGGAAAAGGTAAAGTGAATATTAAAAATGACTGTATAGTAAAGATAAACTTGGGTTATATAGGGTTCTCACACTATAAATCACTATTATTAATACTTGTAAATGAGTATCCAGGATGTTTCTTACCAAAAGTGGAATATTTTTTTAAGTGGAATATTTTTGAGACTACAATGGGGAACTATTAATAATAGCCATTAATGGGGACTATGTTAGAAAACCAGGAAATGTGTTCATTCTATTTACAAGATATTTCATTTGACTGGACTTGAAGATGATGTGATATCCTTTATTTGGACCAAAATGAAAACAGAGATTCATTACAATTATTTTGTCTATCATTAAAATGATGATGAGTCAGAAGAACTTGCACACATGGCCTCATAAAACAACTGGCACTGAACAGAACAGAACAAATAGATGAGGACAACATCTATAGATGAGGCAATGGACAGCAGGTAATGGAAGACTGTGATCTCCGAGAGAAGGGAAGCACATGGAGGAAGCTTCCCATTGATCTTGGCTTCCTGCCTGGCGGCAGTGGCCAAAACGCATACAGGGAAGCAGAGCCAGAGCTGGGCACCGCTAGACATCCTGCAATCATGGGAAGCCACCTACAACAAAGGGTTACAGGTTTAAAATACAGAGTGCAATATAAGGGAATAGCAATATGAATGATGGCCAACTTCACATCAGAAACAATGGAAGGCAGAAGACAATTAAATAACACCTTTAAAGTAGTGAGGAAAAGTCTATCAACACAGAGTTCTATATTCAGTAAAAATATTCTTCAACTAGGTTAAAATAAAGATTTTCAGATAAATGAACACTGAGAATAATTGTCACTAGTAAAACTTCACTACCAGAAATACTACAAACATATCTTAGGCTGAAGGGAAATGATACCAGATGGAAACTTGATTGTGGGAAGAAATGAAGAATGTAGGAAATAGTAAATACATAGAGATACGCATGTGCACACACACACACACGCACACACATACAAACATATATATACATGTGTGTGTATATATATATATATC
>NW_006297021.1:4029513-4053400 GCF_000327345.1 Myotis davidii | reverse complement strand
AGATGTCAAAAAAGAACTAATGATATTAAACCTGGAAAAGGTAAAGTGAATATTAAAAATGACTGTATAGTAAAGATAAACTTGGGTTATATAGGGTTCTCACACTATAAATCACTATTATTAATACTTGTAAATGAGTATCCAGGATGTTTCTTACCAAAAGTGGAATATTTTTTTAAGTGGAATATTTTTGAGACTACAATGGGGAACTATTAATAATAGCCATTAATGGGGACTATGTTAGAAAACCAGGAAATGTGTTCATTCTATTTACAAGATATTTCATTTGACTGGACTTGAAGATGATGTGATATCCTTTATTTGGACCAAAATGAAAACAGAGATTCATTACAATTATTTTGTCTATCATTAAAATGATGATGAGTCAGAAGAACTTGCACACATGGCCTCATAAAACAACTGGCACTGAACAGAACAGAACAGAATAGATGAGACAACATCTATAGATGAGGCAATGGACAGCAGGTAATGGAAGACTGTGATCTCCGAGAGAAGGGAAGCACATGGAGGGAGCTTCACATTGATCTTGGCTTCCTGCCTGGCGGCAGTGGCCAAAACGCATACAGGGAAGCAGAGCCAGAGCTGGGCACCGCTAGACATCCTGCAATCATGGGAAGCCACCTACAACAAAGGGTTACAGGTTTAAAATACAGAGTGCAATATAAGGGAATAGCAATATGAATGATGGCCAACTTCACATCAGAAACAATGGAAGGCAGAAGACAATTAAATAACACCTTTAAAGTAGTGAGGAAAAGTCTATCAACACAGAGTTCTATATTCAGTAAAAATATTCTTCAACTAGGTTAAAATAAAGATTTTCAGATAAATGAACACTGAGAATAATTGTCACTAGTAAAACTTCACTACCAGAAATACTACAAACATATCTTAGGCTGAAGGGAAATGATACCAGATGGAAACTTGATTGTGGGAAGAAATGAAGAATGTAGGAAATAGTAAATACATAGAGATACGCATGTGCACACACACACACACGCACACACATACAAACATATATATATATGTGTGTGTATATATATATATATCTGTAAAGATATATAAACATTTTTTTCTTCCCTTAGTGTTATAGGTTGAATTGTGTCTCCCAAAATTCGTACATTGAGGTCTTAACCCCCAGACCTGTGAATGTAACCTCATTTGGTAACAGGGTCTTCGCAGATAAGCCCGGATCCTTAGCCAATATGCTTGATGTCCTTCTACAAGAGGGAAATTTGGACACAGAGACAGGTACATCTACACAGGAAGAATGCATGTGAAATTGGAGTTCTGCTGCCACAAGGCCAGGAGCTACCAGATGTTAGGAGACCAGATGTTAGGTGGACAATAATATGGTGATTACTAGACAGAAAAGGAATGGGAAAGGTAGAAGAGGGTAAAGGGATAAATGGTGACGGAAATTGACTTGACTTTAGATGGTGAACACACAATGCAATATATAGATGATGCATTATAAAATTGTACATTTGAAACCGATATAATTTTATTAGACAATGTCACCCCAATAAACTCAATAAAAATTAAAAAACCCTCCCCACTAAGAAAACTCCACGCCAAAATGAATTATCTTGTAAATTCTATCAAATTTTGATAAGACAGGAGGAGGAAATACTTAAATACTCTCCAGCTCAATTAATGAGGCCAGCAAAACTCTGACAATAAAAACTTACAAAGATATTTCAAGAAAAAAAAATCAGAGACCAACATTCCCAGAACATAGACCTAAGTTTTATTAACAAAATATTATCAATTCAAATCTAGGTCTACATAAATGGCCATATATATACAACCAAATGGGGGGTTGATCCCAGGAATGCTAGATAGGTTTAGCACTTAAAAGATTAGTCAACCAAATTATCAAAAAGGAAAAAGGATCATATGCTATTTCAACGTGCGCAGGAAAAAAGCTTTTGACAAAATTCAACACCCATCCATTATAAAGAGCAGTTAACCAAATAGGTATAAACAAAACTTCCTTAGTCTGAAGAGGCATCCAGAAAAAGCCTAGAGTTAACATTATTCTTTACAATAGAACATTGGCCACTTTCCTCCTGAGATCAGGAACAAAGCACAAATGGCTATTCTCCCCTCTTATGTTCAACCTTATTCAGACAATCCAAGTTAGTGCAATTGGAAAGAGAGAGATAAGAGGTATAAAGATCAGCAAAGATAAAGTAAAATTCTTAATGAGTGGACAAAATGGCTATGTACATAGAGTCTATAGGACCTATGAAAAAAATACTATTAGAATAAGTAAATTTGAATGGCTACAGAATACAAGGCCAATGTGTAAAAAATCAATTGTATTTTTGCCTCCTGGCAGCAAACAATGAAATGGGAAGTGAAAAAATTTTAAATTCAGTTTATAATGGAATAAAAAGATAAAATGTTTAACAATAAGCTTAAAAGATGTTTGAAAGCTCTGTACTGAAAAGCACAAAATATGAAAAAAATTCTCAATGAACAGAGCATTACCATCTTCATTGATTGGAAGACTCACAATTGTTAAAATAATCACTTCTACTCAAATTAATCTAGAGACTCAGTGTAATTTTAATCAAAATCCTAGCTGGCTTTTCTTTTTTAGAAAATTGACTAGTTCATTTTCTAAAGTATATAAACGTAAAAAATCTAAAGTAGATAAAACAATCACCAATTATAATGAAGGAGTACCTAAATGGAAGACATACATTACCTATTTTAAGACTACAGTGTTTCAGATATTATGGTATTGGATAGGGATAATCAAACAGATCAATAAAAAGAATAAACATTTCAGAAAGTAGATATCTATGATAAATTGGTTTTCACTAAAGTACCAAAGTCATTCAACTTGGAAAGGAATTCTTTTTCAATCAGATTGAAATAATTGCATAAAAAGTGAAAAAAAAATGCTTTTAACTGCTACCTCAAACCACCCAGAAAATTTAAGATCATCACAGACCCAAATATAAGAACCAAACTATACAGATTTTTAAACTTGTTTGCAAATATTTTTAGAGAGGACACATAAGCAATAACCATAACAGTAAACTGGCCAATTAAACTTCATGAAAATAATGACACCTATAATCAAAAAACATAGTCAGAAAAACAGACAAACCACTGATTGAGTAAAAATAGTCATAATACATCAAGTCTGACAAAGGATTTATATCCAAAACATATTTTAAAAACTCCCACAGATTAGGCAAACACACCTATTGGACAAACAACTTAAATAGATACCTCACAAGAAGGAGATATTTAAGCACATAAAAATATGCTCACATAATTAATCATAAGGGTAAGGCAAATGTATACCATCGTGAGGCCACAAGAAATACTAAAACCCAGAAGATGAATAACATCACATGTTGGTGAAGATTTGGGACAAATGGAATTCTCATGCATTTCTGGTGGGAGTGTAAAGTGGAACAAAGACTCTGAAACACAGTTGGGTGGTGTGTTATAAGATTAAACACACACCCATTCTCTAACCCAGAAACCCCACTCCACGGTATTATCCCAAGAGAGATCAATACATATAGCCACAAAAGGCTTTTACAAAAATGTTTGTAACAGCTTTATTTGTAATATGTAAAACTTGGAAACAACCCAGATGGCCAATAGAAAAATGGTTAAAATATTGTAGTGTATTAATTCAATGGAATACTTATTACTCACTAGCTAAAAAGAGGTATGAACTATTGTACTCAACAATAGAGATGAAACTCAAAAACATTGCATTGAATGAAAAATTGAGACAGAAGCAAAAAGGCACACATTATATAATCACACTTAAACAAAGTTCAATGATTAGCATATTTAATACCCATGATAGAAATCAGAACAATGGTTGTTCTTGGGCAGGGGCAGTGATTAGAGATGGACCCTATCTTACTGTTTTCATACTAATGCATGTTAATAACTGAATGGATTATATTATCAGTAGCTATTTTTGCAACTACCAACCTTTAAACAAGATGGACTACTGTTCAATTGTACCTTTAATATATATATATAGCTTTCTCTGGGTAGCAAATGACTAACCTACAATAGACAAGATTAGATAAACTATTGTGCTGTGATCTGTAGATCATGAATGACACTAAATGTAAAGAGTTGATTTGGAAAAGAAATTATTTTCAAGAAAGGGACCAGCTGCTCTACAGTGAAAATTAATATAGTAAGATGAGAAATCATAACAATTAATAACAACATAAAAGAATGGATGGATGGATGGATGGATGGATGGATAGATGGTGGGCAACAACAATTTTGGGGGGAAATTTAGGATAAGTAGAAATTTCAGACTTTCTCTCCAGGATCTCAATCATGAAAATATTATCGGAATCATTAACTGGAACATTGAAGTGTTAGGGTTTAATTGCTATATATTGGTGCTTAATCAGCAGTGACCCTCAATTAAAACAAGGTGATATTTGCTGGGTTTAAGAATAAAAGCAATACGACTCCAATTAGCTGTCAAATCATCTGGCAAAACAGCTGTTACATAAATGCAAAATCACTTGGCCTTTATGCTCACTTTTTAATTTTTGGTCTTTATTTTTTTTAAGTCATTTAAAAGGATAGTCCCTCTATTTACATGCAAGTTAAAAACAGGGGAAACTAGTGTGCAGTGTTAGAAGTCAAGACAAGACTGTAATAAACTTCAGTGGAGGTGGGCAAAGGACGGTGATGAGGACGGTGGTGAGGATGGTGGTGAGGACAATGGTGAGAATAGATGGTGGTGAGGATGGATAGTGGTGAGAATGGATGGTGGTGAGGATGGATGGTGGTGAGGACGGTGGTGAGGATGGATGGTGGTGAGGACGGTGGTGAGGATGGATGGTGGTGAGGACGGTGGTGAGGATGGATGGTGGTGAGGACGGTGGTGAGGATGGATGGTGGTGAGGACGGTGGTGAGGATGGATGGTGGTGAGGACGGTGGTGAGGATGGATGGTGGTGAGGACGGTGGTGAGGATGGATGGTGGTGAGGACGGTGGTGAGGATGGATGGTGGTGAGGACGGTGGTGAGGATGGATGGTGGTGAGGACGGTGGTGAGGATGGATGGTGGTGAGGACGGTGGTGAGGATGGATGGTGGTGAGGATGGATAGTGGTGAGAATGGATGGTGGTGAGAATGGATGGTGGTGAGGATAGATGGTGGTGAGGATGGATGGTGGTGAGGATGGTGGTGAGGACAGTGGCTCCAGGGATCTACTGGGGATGGGGGGTAACTCCTTCCAGACATATAGAGAATCATCTCAGCATTTTGTAAAATGGAAAGACCTTGTGCCTATGTCTTTAAGAAATGACAATGTTCTTGTAAACTTTTTCCCATCAATTCCCTTTGACTTCTAAGAAAATATCCCAGAATATGTAAACATTTTACAAAACAGGGTTTTAAACCAAAAGAAGGCAAAAAACATTAACTTTCTTATTTCAATCATATTTTTAAAACGCACATGCTACTTTCCAATAAGGTACGTTCTTTCTCAATTTGGTGGTGGTTGGCTCATTAGAGTTGCCAAGCAAAGATATTGGTTGAGGTACAAGCCTGAAGAAACAGAACAAAGGGTAACATTGCTGTACTGTAGGGTATTTCTCTTACTATAACTGTATTATTTGCACTATAATGTATTTATCTATGAAACTATAACTCATCACTTAATCATTCATGTAACACACCATTGCTAAGCATCTTTGCATGTACCAGGTGGTAGGAGAGATCCATAGCTATATAATGCATAGCCATTTTCTCAAGGAAATTGGGCGAATAAGAACTGTAGTAAGCATACAAAACTAGTGAGTAATGGATAAGAGGTATGGGTCAAGCATGAGGATGAGGAGGTGGGAGAGGCTACTTCCGGTAGGGAGGCGGGGAGAACTTTATGGAGGATTTGGGACTTTAGTTGAGGCTGAAGGAAGAGAACGGTTTCTTTTTCTTCCTTTTTATTGATTTCAGCAAGGATGGGAGAGGGAGATAGAAACATCAATGATGAGAGAGAACCATTGATCGACTGCCTCCTGCATGCCCGCTACTGGGGATCGAGTCCACAACCGGGGTATGTGCCCTGACTGGGAATCCAACAGTGACCTCCTGGTTCATAGGTCAATGCTCAACCACTGAGCCACACTGGCTGGGCAAGGGTACACTTTCTTAAAGACGGTGGGCAGGAGCTGAATAGGGAAGACTCCAAGTCAATGAGACATAACCACCAAGGTACAGAATTTGAACATAATGGAAAACTGAATGCATTTCAGTTTCAACGGCAACCATTTTCAGAGAATTTGGAGGGCAGGTGATACTTCAGAGCTAGAGGTAGAGTCACGTGCAATGTCCCCGGTAGACCCAGGGGTTAGGGAAGGGAAGAAAGACCCGAACCTGGGCCAGTGTATAGGACAGTGATGGCGAACCTATGACACGCGTGTCAGAGGTGACACGCGAACTCATTTTTTGGTTGATTTTTCTTTGTTTAATGGCATTTAAATATATAAAATGAATATCAAAAATATAAATCTTTGTTTTACTATGGTTGCAAATATCAAAAAATTTCTATATGTGACATGGCACTAGAGTTAAGTTAGGGTTTTTCAAAATGCTGATACACCGAGCTCAAAAGGTTCGCCATCACTGGTATAGGACAACCAACGCAAAGAGTTAGAATAATTCGTGAGGAGGAGCAGAGGTTTCTTTGGGAGTCTGTAGCAGAGCAACCAATCTGGCCTAAGGGTCAGAGAGAAAAAATTGTGAGTCTCATGAATTTCAATGAGATCGCCAGGGGAAGAGTGTAGAATATCAAGAGACAGGGTTATAGGCTGACTCCCTTACAGTTAGGGGACAGGAAGAAGCAAGCAAGAAAACAGAGGAATAAGGGGGCCTAGAAGAGTCTAGAAAATTCAGATTCAAGCCCCCAATTATGGCAATATCTCAGAGCATGCTGGGCACCCTGAATTGGGGCACAAGGGCAGAGGGCTCCTGCTACATTTGTTTATGGTTTCTAACTGGATGAAAAATTTGGGACTTTCATATTGGAACACATAGATCCATGGCTTACAATTTACAGAGTAAATAGTTGACACTTGTTTTTCAATTCCTAGTTCTCAAATGTCCCGCTGAGAGCCTGGGGTGGTAGGGTGGATGGTGCACGGTGCCATGGCAGACGGTGTGGGGTGGGCATAAATCAATGCCCAAAGTCAGGGTTAGGAACTAAGAGGTCATTTGTGATTCTAGAGAATGCGGTTCTAGAAGAATTTTTTTATTTAGTTTTTATACACAAACTGGTGATTAGTTTCTGGAATCCATCTTTTGGGTTTGGCATATCAGCACACGTACCTGGAGCTGGAGAACGTGTGCCTCCTTGCCAGATGACTATTGGAAACGGTTTTGGGAAAAAGCGGTCGGTTTCCCTTTATTTAGAAGGAGCTGTGAGCTCCTTAGCTTAGAATTCCAAATAGAAACAACTTAAATGAATTTCTAAATGAAAATGTTGGCCTAGCTCTATAGCAGTACTAATAAAATTTAGCTTTTTGGCTCAGCAGACCTTCATAATTTGGCCCAGGAATTTAGATTCATCATCTAACATTGTTCCTGTGAGAATATATATTCTGTGTTTTCCCATTTATTATTCACCAAGCAATAATGACTGAACATCAGCTATGTGCCTGGCACTGTATTAGACAGACCCAGTTTATCCAACAGTCAGGGAAAAAAATGTGGTAACTAGCCTGAGTAAATTTCTCAATTGACCATGTTGTAAGAGCCCTTTAATTACATGATCTCACTTATATGTGGAATATATAATGGACAACATAAACTGATGAATAAAAATAGATCCAGAGACATAGAAGCATCAATCAGATTGTCAAACCTCAAAGGGAAGGCAGGGGAGGGTAGGAGGGTGGGAAGAGATCAACCAAAGGACTTGGATGCATATATGCATAACCCATGGGCACAGGTAGTAGGGTGGTGAAGGCCTGGGCTGGGGGGCCGGGCGGGCTGGGAGAGATCAGTGGGGGAAATGGAGGACATATGTAATACTTCCAACAATAAATATCTAAAAAAATAAAATAAATTAATAAATACAATGAACAATTCTAACTGAAAATTACCTGTTTTTCTCTAAAACTGACCTGTTAAATAAGTACAGAGAGAGAGATAGAGAGCACTGTGTAGCAAGAAGGAAATTAACTCAGGTGAAGGCAGCATGTGACTGGTGCTGGGCACCTTTAGACACCTGCAGATACCATGTGCTACATGCATAGCAGCCCTGAGAGAGCGGGGTGCTTTCCCTGCCTCAGAGCCCAATTTGGTTGATTGTCAGGACTATCCTTTCTCTACTAGATCAGGCCGCCTCTCCAGAGCCAATAATTCTTGCCTGCAACTCTGCAACTCACTGGTTATACCCCTGAGTAGCACTCAGGATTACCTTGTGGTTCCCCTGTTTTTCATGGAGTTCCTTTATTATGTCTGAAGGGTATCACTAGCTTTTTAAAATCAGTGGCCAGCATAATCAGATAGTTGGAGATGTTGTTGGCCAACCATGTTTGGAGATTTTACTATTGGTAGTTGCTATAACTTCTGGGAAATACAACATATATATTAATAGTAATGATGATTGCTATTAAACTTAACATGTTATTAGTATTGACTCACACATCATAATAAAACATCCTACATAATAAAAGGCTAATATGCAAATCGATTGAATGATGAAACGACCAGTTGCTATGATGTGCACTGCCCACCAGGGAGCAGACGCTCAATGCAGGAGCTGCCCCCTGGTGGTCAGTGCTATAGGACTTCATGACTGGCGAGTACAGCAGTGGTGGTGGGAACCTCTCCTACCTCCACAGCAGCACTAAGGATGTTCGACTGTTGGCAGGGAGCAGGCCTAAGCCGGCAATTGGACATCCCCTGAGGGCTCCTAGACTGCGCAAAAGATTATATTTCTGATCTTAAAGCAGATGGAAGAAGATGGAGAGTAAGGGGAGTGGAGAGAGAAAATTGAATGAAGACTTCTTTCATCTGTTATTCTTTTTTTAAAAAGATATTTTTATTATTTCAGAGAGGAAGGGAGAGGGAGAGAGAGATAGAAAAGGTGGATGAGAAAGAAACATCAATTATTGTCTCCTGCATGCCCCCTACTGGGGATCAAGCCCATGACCTGGGCATGTGCTCTCATGGGGATTCAAACCTGTGACACAGTGATTGAGTATCAACCTATGAACCAAGAGGTCATGATTCAATTCCAGGTCAGGTTGTGGGCTTGACCCCTAATGGGGGCTGTGCAAGAGGCAGCAGATCAATAATTTTCTCTCATTGATGTTTCTATTGCTCTCTCCCTCTCCCTTCCTCTCTGAAATCAATAAAAATATATTTTAAAAAATCGTTGTTAAAGTCACCAATTGTAAATAGTTTCGGTGACTTCTCATACTTTTAAAATTACAGGATTTTATTAATTGTAATTATTTGCCAACAGAACAACCCAAGGCAGCATATAGAAGATAAATACTAGTGGAGATGTTTGATTGATTGTTCAGTCCATTCTAATTATGTGTTACACACACACAGAGCTGATCACCATACAGTTGAACAAGAGGGTGTAAGAAATTTCTAGATTAATGTGACTTGGGTGATTTAGCTCTAGTTTAGAGGTAACAGCTTCTATTTCTTGAAAATCACAGAAGATAGAAATAGCATGTTAATTTATGGAGAGTAATTACTTAAGGGTGCTACTGAGTTTAGCCATGCAATCAAGATTATAGTTCCCAAATATCAAGTGAATTAAAATAATCATTCACTATTAACTCCACTTCTGCAAAAACTATTTTCAGCTTTCAGTAATTTTACACCCTTCACAAATATTTAGAAAATAAGTAAGAACTAGGGATTTAAAGAAAATGGATATAGTTTAGAACAGAGCAAATCATATTTTGTGCAGGTTTAAAAACAGTGGTAACCAAAGTGATGATTTAAAATGGCCTGAAGCTAAAATAAATAAATAAATAAATAATAATAAATGAAATGGCCTGAAACTAACAAATTTCTGTGTTTATAGATATATATTTTTCTACATTCTGAGTTTTTTTTCCCAATCAAGTCTTTTTAAATATATATTTGGGAGAATTCTGATAAGAATCATAACACAAATGGAAAAAAAATGAGATTGTCGGATTTCTGGAGCTGTACAAACCTAGGCACATATATAATACCTAAAGATCAGAGGGAAAAAGTGTCTACGGTGAAAATGGAGTGGAAAAATTAGTCATTTCTCCAGTGCTAAAAAGCTTAGAGAGTCCCTGCCAAGTTTATCAATGAGGTAAGTGCTTGAGCCAGGCTTCACCTGCCATTTTTACATCTCTCTGGAGTCACGTGGCTGACATCACTGTCAGGGGATCTGTGGTCAAACACAGAGGGTGTTCAGGGTCAACTGGACTTGAATTTTTAACAGAAAACTTGAAGTGTCTATAACCTACTCTGGTTATGTGTTTAAAGTTTTCCTGTCCCCTTGTCTGTTTCAGGCCCATCACCAACAGCAACAACAAAAAGAAGAAGGAAAAAGGAAAGAAAAAATTACCAAGAATCACACTAATATTTGTCTTTGGAAATAGAATCTAAAATGTAAAATTTGCCAATAGAATAACCAGAAGGACGGACAACAACAACCTGCTTGAAATCTCATGCTCTAAGCTGATGTCCAAATGCCATATCAACTCCCGGGACCAGGTAAAGTTTGTGAAATAATTTTCCCATATGTAAGCTCCATGTAAGGGTGAAAGATCTATGGAAATGGACTTGGATAGTAGTTGAATAACATAGTAATTAGTAATTATGATAGGACAAAAGTAGTGATTTCACTGTAGAACACACTTTAGGTTACTTGGTACAGATGGCTTGACATGTTCAAATAGATGTCATCTGAGCCCTCATTCAGTCACAGACAGACTCACTCTAGAGCAGCGGTTCTCAACCTGTGGGTCGCGACACCTTTGGGGGTCAAACGACCCATTCATAGGGGTCGCCTAAGACCATCCTGCATATCAGATATTTACATTGCGATTCATAACAGTAGCAAAATTACAGTTATGAAGTAGAAACGAAAATAATTTTATGGTTGGGGGTCACAACATAAGGAACTATATTTAAAGGGCCAGAAGGTTGAGAATCACTGCTCTAGAGCTGATGGAGACAATAAATGGTAGATGTAGCTGGCTGATTTAATACTGATAGTTCAAAGTCTTGGCAAAAGGAGAATGCTTCTGGAAAACACTGACTTAAATGGATAAGACCAGAAAGCTCTGGTCACAGCATCGCTGAACATTGAGATTCCCATCTGGAATATTAGGGCTCTAGCGTCTCAGTCTTCAAACCTGTGAGGGCAGTTTGCCCACCACCTTGAATCGTCCTTGATATAACCTCATCCTACCTGACCTTCCCTTATTTTATTTGACTTTGATTCATACCTTTGACCACTGAATTAGTTCCCTGCACTAATACCCTAGTTTGTGACCCAAGATTAGCCTGACAATAGGATATGTTTGATATATATTTTTTTTGGCTCACTGAGATACAACTTTCTGTCATTCTCTCTCATTCTCTCCTCTCTCTCTCTCTCTCTCTCTCTCTCTCTCTCTCTCTCTCTCCCCCCCCGCCGCCCCCCTGTTTGAATTGACAGTCATTAGCACCCAAGAGAACAAGGCTGGAAATGTGATTTCTATCTGGGAACAGCCTCAGACCCTGTGGGCTCATTATCTGTGAGTTGGCGCTGGGACCCTAAAGCTCAAAGCATGCCTTATTATTTCTGTGGAACTTCAAAGTTCAGCCTCATGGACAGAGAACTCATCTTTGATTTTATAGATGAATAATATGCAGTTTCATAGAGGTTAATGGATATTCGCGAGTATTTGCTGAGTTGCTAGAAGGTATAATTCGTAAACTAATATTTGCATGTTACCAGAATAACTGAGAACTCTGAATGAGTGTTCCACAAAGACAACTGACTGCAACTCAATGCGTGGGAGCCTTGCTACTACTACACATGTTCAGATGAACATTGTTAGAATTCCCCAAATTGGGGGAGCTACTGTTTGGAACTGGTCTTGGCTGCAGACAAATATGTATGAATTTACATATTTGTAACATTAGTATTAGCGTTTATATTTGTTCAGCAATTGGTTTTGTTATGCAATTGCTGATTGGTACTATGTTGAATTTTATTTTGTTCCTCACCGAGTATTTTTTTTTTTAAATTATGGGGTCTATTTTTTTTCCCTATGGAAAGTAGTAGTAGTTTGCGTTAAAATCCTTCAGTGATCTCTAGTCAATAATTTGAGAAACACATCCATGAGAGGATGGAAGGAAGTCAGGGTAGAAAAGTTTTATGAGCAGGGACTGAGAACACAGTTCTTGTCCTGGCCAGGCCCTCCTGGATGCCTGGATCCAGGAGAAAGGCACAGCAGGGGTGGGGACCTGAGGACACATATCAGGAGCAAGCACTCACTCAGTGGTCTTGCCCAGGGTCAGCCCTGCTTGTACATTACAGAGAACCTGAAATTCTTCCCATTTCGCCTTCTTCTCCAGGCATTAGGAGGACCATTAGTTTTTTTTTGCCAATGATTTGGTTTCGCCAAGCATTACTAGACATTCATTTTTCTACTCAGAATGTAAGTCACACTTCCTATTTGTCCTCAAACCATGTAGCATTTCTTTGTGCTTTTTACGCATGATTATTTACTGTGACTTTGACATTTTCATTTAGTAGTCACTATTAATAAATCTTCATGAAAGTAACAGAGTCATTGTGATTTTGTTAAAAATGCATTGCTTACAGTTCTTTGAAGAAGTCTGTACTTTCAGCTAAAAAGACGAACAATAAAAGGAACAAACACTCTCACAGAAGTAATCCAATTCATCTTTGCATTTGTGGAATTAATATATTTAGTGAACTGTTCATTTTTTTCTGACCGCCATTCTCTGCAGCTTCTTAAAGCATAAAACTAGGGCTAAAAAAAGGTACTTTTAAAAAAAAGTCATGTAGGGAAGAATATATGTAAATCAGCCCACAAACCATGGTACAGTTTTCCATTACAAATAGTAGAAACCTCCCAACACGATTCATGACATATTGCGGAAACGCACTATTCACATGATCATTCTTGCTGATGTCTGAGCTCTCTTTTGTTTGTACCTGTACTTATCCCCACTGATCCCTTCAATGGGAACTGAAATATGCTTTACTTCTTAAGGGAGATACTATTTCACCAACAAAATAAATCCATGTGAGCTCCTTTTCCTGATTCATATATTCTATTTCTCTGGAAAGAGATCTATTGCTCCAAACAGGATATGGTAGTTCAGTCATCAAAATAATCAAGTAAAAAAAAGAAAAGGATATAATTCTGTTTTATATACAGCTGACCCTTGAACAGCACATCTTTGAACTGCCTGGGTTGACTGATATGCAAATTTTGTCCAATATAATTTTCAACGTGGTTGGGAATCTGCAGACACAGAGGGTGACTGTATTCACTGATCCACACCGTTTTATATACGGTTCCTGAGCACCCATGGATGTTGGTATTTTGGGGTTTCTGGAATGGATCCTGAGTGGGTATTGAGGGAAATCTAACTGGGGGGGTGGGAGCCAAAAATGATACACGATTTTCCACTGGGAGGGCCAGTGCCCTTAAGCCTTTCATTGTTCCGGGGTTAACTGTATAAATATATTGAAGCAACTATCTATTTTATTCCATTCCAATTAAGAAAACATTGGAAAGCTACCTGCTGCAGTGCCTGGCTCATTATAAGACCAGAAGAAACGTTTTGCTTTGCACGCTTTCTGACCTGCTTCTCACTGCAGTTTTGTCTGTGACAGAGGATAGCAGAAAGGCACTTCTGTTTATAAAGTTTCAAGGAAGCTTGGATTTGGATTCAGGTGAGAAAAAGAACACAGTTGCCCAGCTGGTGTGGTTCAGTGATTGGGTGTTGACCTATGAAGCAGAAGGTCACAGTTTGATTCCAGGTCGGGGCACATGCCCAGGTTTTGGGTTTCAGGCTCCATCCCCAGTAGGGGCATGCAGGAGGCAGCCTATCCTTCATTCTCTCTCATTGTTGATGTTTCTATCTCTCTCTCCCTCTCCCTTCCTCTCTGAAATAAAAAAAAAACAATATATTTAAAAAATGAAAGAAGAAAAAAATACACTAAAAAGTGATAGAAAAGGGAAATGTAAACTCTGCTTATTGCACTTCATAAAAAATATAGTAGTATATGGCAAAATGGTTAGTCTGTGGTCTTCTATGAACCTAAGCTTCTTTATATGCAGTTCTTCCTAGTCTAGTATTTGTAGAGGTGTGTGTGTGTGTGTGTGTGTGTGTGTGTGTGTGTGTGTAAGGGAGTTTGTATAATCAAAAGACATTGCCCTGCTCCTTTGAAAGCTGAGTTAAATGTCTATTTTCTCTCTAAGGAATCCTTTTAAATGTCTTAAAACCCTTATCAACTCATATCACTTTCCATGAAAAACATATAACATAATTTTTACCCAAAACAAAGATAAGTCAATATTGAAGAGGTGAGCATGCATGAGAAGTGTGGGTCACAGATTCAAGTTGTGGGCATGTTTTTTATAAAGGCCCAAAGCAAAGTATACAGAAGTCACATTGACAAAATTCTACAAATTAATCTTCTTTCTGACCATGAAGGTCCTCTATACGAATCAGATAGTAGCAGAGAAACTCACAGAAAGAATACTTTCACAATAAAGTTCTTACTTTATTTAAATGACAGGGGCAGGTATGCCAAAGGAAAAAGAGAGGAGGAAGAATAATAGAAAAGACAATGATTCATGGTGCAAAAGCATAGGTAAGCTAACATAATAAAACTGTTAAATACTAGCAGTAAATTTACTCATGTAGGTATAATATAAACACATTTGGACAAGTCATAGACTTAGGAAGTATGAGGGGCATGGAGGTAAAGAAAGAGAAATCTGAATAAGTAAGTAGTGACTGAAACATTCAGCAAGCTCCAGCCCTGCTTGTAGTATTGTCCATGCAATGAATATTTCAGGTGTATCTTGACATCCTTATATTTTTCAAAGAAAAGCAGACAAGATGCACTTTACATCTGTTAAAGACTTCTGATTGGCACACAGGTTGAAAGATGGTCTCAAGACTGAAAGGGGAATTGTTCCTCAAAAGCCATAGCTATGAAATATTTATTCTGCCTTCTTTCATAAAAAAGAATGAGTTGATTCTGTGACATAAATCTCTACCAATAATACCAACAAAATTGTATGCCTCCTGTTAAATGATTACTCTTAGAAGGTAAACTGGTTCTTATTTGTTGTAGATGATCAGCGTAGACCAATGCAAGTGTTGTTTACAGCATTCTTGTGAAGGATGATGGTGTATTATAGTTCAGGGCATGTAAGGTTTGCTAAAGATTTCTTTAAAAAGGTGATACTGGATAAATTGTTTTCTGGGATTGTTTAGCTTCTTTATTTTTAATTTTAAAATTACATTTTGGGTCGATATCAACCTCTCTTTGTGAGAAACTTTTTGTATATAAAAATGCTGTAGCTATACCTCTGAGTATACTTTTTATTAAGCAAGGCAAAAGACTTGTGTGTCTACAAATATTGCTTAAATCTCCAAAGCCAGCTGAGTAAATAAACATTATGTGATCTGTAGCCCCAAAGTCTGCAAATGACTCCGTATGATGTAAAAAAGAAAAAAAAATACCAACTATAATTCCTTCTAAGTATTTCTTGGAGTCAATGATCAGCAGTTTTGTTTAAGTTCTGAGACCCCCGAGCCTTCATAAAAATAACTTTGAAATATTATATTATGTGTGAAACTTTTACACGCATACACATTTATAATCATCAGGCTAGCCCCTCTGCCCTTTCTCACCCTGATAATCAACCATAGTGGCCCCTCAAACATGGAAAAATAAAAGATTCAGCGCTCTAACGCACATAATCTTAGCACCATTTAGAACCATGTGTATTTCTGAAATCTCTTTTTACTGCAAATCTCTTGGTTGTATTTTCTACGCAATTGTCTGTTTCTCATTATCAAAGTCTAAAGAAATCTGATATAGTTGCGTAACACTTGGCCAAGGAGTGTTAGAAAAATGCATTCCAGAGTGTTCAGCTTATCTTTTCTTTCCAAAGCAGTAACTACTGTCTGCCTTTCCTCCTCTGGAGAAACCAACGGGGAGGGTGAAGAATACAAAAAGAAAAATCAAACCAAAGCAAATGAAGCAATGGCCCCATGCCTAAATCATCACAGACACCAGCTTTTCAACCACTACTTGTAGTTCACAGGCTCCAGGGTGCCATTAACATAGAGAATTGTGACTCTGGGAAGTCACCTTTTGTAGACTGTGTACCATGCCCTTCTCTGAACCAAGTTTGCCAGATTAAGATGATGTGGGCACACTGTGAGGTTGGCAATGCCTTGGATTGTAACGATCAGAACTCTCTGGGCCTCAGTAAGTCAGATGATGAACTCCCAAAGATGATCTATGGTACAGCTTATTCTTTTTTTTTCTTTTTAAAATATATTTTATTGATTTTTTACAAAGAGAAAGGGAGAGGAATAGAGAGTTAGAAACATCAATGAGAGAGAAACATCTATCAGCTGCCTCCTGCACACCCCTTGGATGTGCCCACAACCAAGGTACATGCCCTTGACCAGAATCGAACCCAGGACCCTTCAGTCTGCAGGTCGACGCTCCATCCACTGAGCCAAACCGGTCAGGGCAATACAGCTTATTCTTTACTATGGCCAAGAACTTGGGGACTACCTGTCATCCTAACTCAAAAGCAAAGATGTCAGAGAAAAGAAAGCCTGGGAGATATTGTAAGTATTAGCTATGAAGGAAGTAGGCCTTCTTCCAACTCATGGAAGTTTTTTCCTGCTCATGGAAGTCAGTTGAGTGTTTAGTTATGACACAAAGACTCTTCAGGCAACTCTAGATGCCCATCAGATCAATTAAGATAGAACTCTGTTTTGTGGGTTCGAGCCTTTAAAAAGCATAGTTAAAATACAGACAAGGCCATGCTGGGCTGTCAAAGTACATAGGTACCACTGGGCAGTCTTAAAATAGCAGGAAATGCCACTGGACACTGGAAAGGAACTGGCTAGTTCACATTCTCAAATAAAACACGCTTCACCTCTGAGTTCACTCTGGGATGTGTGCTGAGTACCTGTAATTAAGTCATAATGATGAGAACCACAGTGAATATACATTTCCTCAGCAGAAACATTGACTGTTTTCATCATTTCCTAATCTTTGCTATTTCCTTGTCAGTTTTTAGTCAGCTTGTCACCGTTAATCAAGAAAAAACAGAAAAGAGGTCAAATGATTTTTCTAGAAAGGGAATATTCATTTCAGTCATATAAAAAACACTTCTTGATCAAAGCTAGCACATCATCCCAAAGTCCATATGGTTTGAGCACAAATGTTGACGTATTTGTGGAGTCATTTCACTTTGAAAACCCAGAGCTTGCCCTGCCAGTGTGGCTCAGTGGTTGAGTATCGACCTATGACCCAGTAGGTAACGGTTTGATTTCTGGTCAGGGCACATGCCCAGGTTGTGGGCTTGATCCCCAGTGTGTGATGTGCAGGAGTCAGTCGATCAATGATTCTCTCTCATCACTGATGTTTCTATCTCTTTCTTCCTCTCCAAAATCAATAAAAATATTTAAAAAATATTTATTTTTAAAAGGCTTCTCAACCCCAGCTCCCTACAGCAGCTGCTTCCTGCTTCGTCTCCCTCCTGTCTTCCTGCACACAGCTGTCAGCTTCACCTTACAAATACCTTTCCATAACGTCCCTTCTTTGCTCAAAACCCTTCAATAGCTGCTCAACTCCAACAGTATGACGTCCACATTCCTGGCCAGGCATTAACCCCCTCTTCAATCTGGTTCCAGTTTTCATTTCTTGTCTCGTTTCCCACTGTTCCCTTACTATGCAGAGGCACATGTGAATGCTCTGCTCCAGTCTACTAATTGCCTTTGAAAAGTCTATCTTTTCCTGTGATTTTCTCAAGCTGTCTCCTGCCAGGGGTGCGCCCTTCCTCCATTCCTGGGCTTGACTCAGACACAGCCTTAGTCTGCTTTGGATGCTAGCATGCACCGCCAGGTGTAACCACCTGTTTTGCAATGTAGCCCGGCTCAGAGTGAAACTTGCAGCTCCATGAGAGCAGGGACATATCTCAGAGGTCTGCGCATCTCCCACCACTGTTAGCTCAGCATCTTGAGTGGTATTGGAGCCCTCGATAAAGAGCTACTGACTGATAGGCCATTGTTCCTATAATCCACGAGGCATCAGCCCAGGATCTGATTTGTCTCACCTGTGTCATTTAGAAATAGCTGGTTTGTAACCAAAACCCAAGATCCGCCCCCCACCACCAAATTTCTTTCTAACCTCCCCTCCCCAAAGTTAGAGTAAGGCACATAAACCTCCCAATGTATTTGGCCTGACTTTATGAGAAATCTAAATCTAAATCTTATTGTATATGGAAATGTTTGCCAAAAGAAAATAATCCTAAGAATTAAAGTTTAAGATACTTTAGATATTGAAAAGTAGTTGGGTATACCATGTGATCAGTATTAAGAGACCCCATTTGGCTCTTGGTGTGAGGGGAGGATTATGGGTATATGCTTCCACGGTTGTCCTCCTGCCGCCCATCCTTCTCACAGCAGACACAGCCATATTTCTCGGATGAAAATCCAGTCTTGTCCTCCTCTGCTGCAACCTGCCAACGGCTTCTCCATTGCCCCTGAACACAATCCCATCCCTTTCCCTGATTCACAAGACCTGTTGCCCAATCGCACCCCCAACATCGCTCCACTTGCCCACTATCCCCAGCTTCCTGCCTTCTTTACACTTTTCCAGGGTCTTTATATTTACTGTTTCCCACCCAAATACTCTGCCCTGGACCTTTTCCTGGCAGGTTCCTTATGATCATTTCAAACATTTATTCTCAGTCAGGATTTTCTTACGATCAAAAGGATTTTTGAGAATTGCTATGAGTTTAGAGAAGTAGGTGTTACTCTTAAGCTTGAACTACTAATTTTATCTTAACTTTATCAGGCAAATTCTCTTCAGTGTCTAATTATCTATATTATAAAAGGCCAGTGGCAGTAACACCCGGAAGGACCAAACAACCAGTCACCAGGAGGTACATGGAGCACCTCTTGGTCCCTCCCCCTGGCCTGTGAGCTGCTCCTGGCGGCAGGGCGGTGCTTGGGGCTCACGCAGTGCAGCTGGGTCCCTCCCCCGTGGCCCAGTGGCCCACAGGCTTCGATCCACAGCAAGTCTGGCAGCTGGCAGGTGGGTGAGGCTTCGAGCCCAGCAGGGTGTGCGCAGGTGGGCAGGGCTGCGCTATTTTGTGTGCTGGGCCTCTGGTATATAATAATGTGAAAGTAAAACTATAAAGTTAAAGTACAATGCTACTAGTACAAAACCTTACTGAAAACATATGAAAGCATACAGTGTATAACATAACACAATGACATGTCAAACATTAAATTTTCCTTCAAACTATTGGCCAATTTATGAAAATATTATTGGCCAATAATATGAAAATATTATTCCATTGGCCAATTTATGAAAATATTATTTTTTCTCTCCATAAAGAATATTGCATCAATGCTTTCTTTTAAAACAAAACTGAACTCATCAGTCACATGTTCATTTTCACTACATTAGCTTCTCTATCCCAACCATAGTATATACACAACAGATTATCTTCGTTTCCTGGTAAAGATGCAAAAGTATAAAAAGCAGCCTCTTAAAAAACCCAGTCTTGCCTACATTGGAATCAAACCTCCACTCTTGCTACTAAAGTATGATCTGCTGTCCATAATATTAATCTGAGAAATAATCTTTTGGGGACAAAGTTTTATGTATACAAGGTCATATTTAGCTAGACACGGACCATCCAGTGATCCTTAATAAATGATGACTAACTTAAAAATTAGAGAAATATTATATAATAATACCGCAGGGATTGATTCGTTGGGCCCCACTGACCTAAATCTACTCGGAATGTTAAATGTATTGAAAAAAGAATAATGAAACACTACCATCTCGGATGAAGGCATGGGCATTATGCTTCCTGCTACAGAGATTCTTTTAAAGATGTAAATGCCTATTATGCATGATTCTGCAACCATTCATTTGCAGTTTAACAGCATAGTAAAGTCAACCGTTACCATTTATTGCCCATTGGAAAGGGGAGGAATGGGAAGCTTCATGTCTGGGGAGGGATTCTGTACTTTGGCACATTTGCTGGTTCTTAAATTAAACTGCTTTTCTGAATGAGCTTGTCTAGAGTGTGTGGTCGCCCAATGTTCTTCTGACTAATTCGGATGCCCTGCGGCCATGGGCTCACTGAGTGGCTCCATTCATGAGCAGCAGATGATGCGTGAGGAAGCTCTAATGCTCTTAGGAGGAAGTTAGCTGGGAAGAGCCAGGCTGTCCCGGAGGGGTTTTGATAAGACTTCCATCAGGGCTACATCTTATAGACACTGATTTGAAATAAATTGTGACTGATGATCAGTTGATGACGATTTCCATAACCATTATGCCGTCCATAATTCATCAAGGTAATGATGTTTGTGTCCCTGATGCCACATCCGTCCTGTGCTGGTGGACTGAAGCGCATGCCCTGATTTTTAAAGCCCTTATTAGGATCCGGCCGGTTGTGTGACCCCCTGGGCCGTAAGGCAATCTGGGCATGGCTGAAGGTGAATAAAAAATTCTCACAGTCCTGCCAGGTGTGGAATAAAATTATTTGACCAAACCTTCCACATAGCACAAAGGAAGAGATCTCATGCTTACAGCATTTTATTTTTATTTAATCCTTACCCAAGGATCTTTTCCCATTGATTTTTAGAGAGAGTGGAAGTGAGAGGGAAACAGAGAGAAATACCGATGTGAGAGAAACACGTCGATTGGTTGCCTCCTGCACGAGCCCCCACCAGGACCAGGGGCAGGGAGGAGCAACCGAGGTACATGCCCTTGACCTGAATAACCTGGATCCTTCGACCCGCAGGCCGACACTCTATGCACCGCGCCGAACTGACTAGGCAAAAATGAATGAAATATTTTCACAATCCTGCCAGGTGTGTAATAAAATTCTCTGACCAAACCTCCCATAGCAGGAAGGAAGAGATCTCATGCTCACAGCATTTTAATTAAACGTCCCTCATCCAGATAGTCCAGTGTAGTCTGCCAACACGCGTTGGAAAGAGGTGCCACAGCACAGTGGGCAGAGCAATCAGCCACGGACCCTCCTCTCAGCCCTGGACCACTTTTCCCAGGACTCTCCTTCCCTTTCAGACTCGGGGACATCTGCGCGGGCACGGTTCTCGGCATGCGTATCGCCAACAGGCACACCATGTCCTGACTCACTCCTGGTGGACACAGTTTTGTCCACCAAAATTGATGCACACTCCTTCCTTCCTGAGTCAGAAAACATGCTAATGGCATCAAGCTCCCAATGTCAGAAGTATCTCCTCGCCGCAGTGAAAGTGAGCCGAGGAAGCCAACGGCGGGGATGCAACTGACAACATGTGACAAATGTGTCTTGAGATTGTCATTCTAAAACCAATTAGATGAGACGGCAAACGCTCTCGAATCCCTTACATTTTCCTAGAACATGGTTTAAATACATATAACCTGGTACAGTTTCAAGTATTTCACCAATAATTCTAGTTTGGTATCTTAAAATTTTAACAGTGCTAGTATAAAGCGATATAATATTTCTTAAAAACATTAGAAAAAGAAAATGTTTTTTATTAGAGTAATAGGGAGATTGCTAAGAAAAATATTGTACCTGTCATTTTTGAACATTTTGATATTAAAATTTATGATAGAGGACATATAATGAATATACTGAAAGCAGCAGTGACTCGCCTATGATTATAGAGAGCAGGCAGATGGCTCTGGGGGCGTGGGGGTAGGGAGTTGACTAAAAATGGAAAGAAAAAGAGAGAGAGAGAACTCACGGGCATGGACGACAGTGTGGTGATTGCGGTGGTAGAGGGGATGGGTGGAGGTAGAAGAGGGCATAGAGTGGATAAAAGGTGATGGGAAAAATTAAATTAAATTAAAATTGAAGAAAAAAACATTTAGGGAGAATATATAGAGTCATGTAAATAATATTTTTAAAACATTAACATGGTTTGTAGATTTGTAAGCATTATAACTTTTAACAATATTTTAAATAATAAGTATTACTAGAATGTAGAAAGAGGAATTTTTATTAAACTTTAAAACAAGTTTTGAGAAATATAAGCTTCCTATATAGCTTTTTCAAACAAATGCCATTTGAAAATATTTTAAATGTCATTTGAAAAAATTAAATACCAAAATTTATTTCTAGACACATTTGATAGTAAACGGTATCAAGTTTCTATTAAAACCATATAGGATGATTTATTCTGTGCTATTACAACTTTATCTCTTGTTAATTGAGCCATATTAACTGAAAAGTAGAGGTAAAGCTGTGGGAAACGAATTTGGAACTTTTACTTAAATGAAACCAGGGTTACTGACAAGCAAGAAAAAAAATGAGAGTCAGGATCAGGAAGAAAGTGGAAAGACGTAACATTAAAAATAAATATAAAGAGAGATCATTGAGGAAGAAATGATAAAGTAACAACCTGGGAAAATATAGAAAAGAGGAGGTGGGGAGGGAGAATGGGAGGGACAGAGCGAGGGCGGGAGGAAGGAAGAAGGCAAGAAGAAAAAGGGAAGAAAGAAGGAAGGGGAAGGAAATGGAGAGTATGTATTTCACTCCTGAAATGATAAGAGGAGAGAGAGAGGGGGGCAGATACTTATAACCCTAAAATGCAGACAAGCCCAAAGTAGCCGCTAGGCCTTGCCCATCCACCTTCCCCTTACAGAGAAGCAGCAAGTATTTCATTGTTTCCTGCCAGTCGCGGCAAAAATACAGCGATTCCCTTGATTCCCTTTGTGTCTGTCAACAGATCATAATGAGCACTTCAGAATTTTCAAAGATAATTCAGGAAAATTCCAACGGTGCCTGTGGAATGTCACCCAAAGGGGCTCTGCAGACCTCAGCTTGAAGGATGACACTGGCTTCCATTAGCTTGCTTTGGCTTTGACTTTTTAAGTGGCTTTTAAAAACATTTTTTGAATTTTTAAACACATTAAAGAAACACCATACTGCTTTTTAGTGTGTGAGTATATAAAGTACATTTTTTTTTTCTGCAGCATAATTCAAATCCAATTCATGATTTTCTCTAGAGTATTTTTTTTTAAAAGACAACTACTGTGACAATAGAGAAATGACTTCCCTCATCACCTCGGAAAGTATTTCAGGGGCAAAGATGGCCATTTTGTGAAAGCCTGTACACATCTTCACTAGCTACGTTCCTGCAATTTACAACAGAGTGAACAGACTAACAGGTGCCTGGGAACATTCACATCTTTCTCAGGACAGGAATAAGTTTATGATTTAAAACAAGAAGCTATTTTTTAACCATTTACTGATATTGATTTCTTTTCCATTTATGAATTAGGGGAATAATGTCCCCCTTTTAGTTGTAACAGTCAAATATTAAGCATTTTTTTTTCCTTATGTTTGTCTTAGGGCAGATTTAATTACCTGGAAAACCTTTCCCCCGTCACTGAAGCTGAGACGTGAATGCTATGAGTGAACTGTAAATTTTAGTGCCGAATGGTTATTTTCTGCTTAGCCATCTGGAGCTCACAAAAACAATGGGAGCGTGGGCTGTGCTACATGTTCAGGGCGGCTGACTCATTCCTCCCGGCTAGGAACCTGAAGTCCTCCTCCCAGAAGTGTCAGCCGCTC
>NW_006297021.1:3932458-4029432 GCF_000327345.1 Myotis davidii | reverse complement strand
ATTCCTGCATCTATGTGGGCCCAGGCTCCTGGAGTTACCCAGGTCCTCCCGCCCACCTTCTGCAGTGGAAACTGCCCTCAAGATTCCAATCAGCACTCATCAGGTCTCCTTTGTCTATCCACTGGGAATATATTCTAACTAGGAACCCAGCGGCGATTCGACATTGTGCGGCGCCGCCCACCCTTGAGTCGCCAGTCCGCCCTGCCTCCCTCTCAGGCCCTTGAAGCAGCAGGGGCTGCTGCTGATCAGGCCCTCCCCCAGCACAGGCATGTGGGGGCCCCTGCCGCCCCGCCCCCAATGCTGTGTGCGCAACCTCCTTCTGTCCAGTTGACCCGTTTCGGCATCCTGGATAATTAACATATTTTTCTCTCTCTCTCTCATATATATATGTAAAAAGTGTAATATGCTAATTAGGCTGGACATCCTTCCATATGTCCTTCCGTCCTTCCCAATGAAGCCAGGGCTAGGAGGGAAGCCTGGGTCCCAGGTGCCAGAGGGAAGCTGGTGCTGAAGGAAGGCCTACTTTTGCACGAATTTCGTGCATTGGGCCTCGTGTGTGTGTGTGTGTGTGTGTGTGTGTGTGTGTGTGTGTGCATATAGTCTCTCAAGTTTTTCCTCCTTAAAGAGACTTATTCTTTTGGATTTGGGTAATTCTAATATTTACTGGATTATTATTCCCAAGAATCCTGGTAATGAATGAATCTAAAAAGCTTTGATCATTGCTTTGCTAGGAATACCAGCCAAAGACTATTGAGATGGATTGATGACTGACATGTGGCATGGTGAAACACCCAACTTTTCATTTATGCACAGTGTTGGCGCTGGCAGGTTGAGTGCTATTTTTGGATAAACAATAAGTGAGTTATACACTGAGTACACACTCCTCTCCATTTAAACTGAATGAGGCAGTTCCTGAAAGTACTAGTGTAAATGTGAAATTTTCTATAAAATCTCATGTATGTTGTGTCTCATTGGCAGGATTTTAAAAACTTTGAGTCTGCTCGTGGCCTCATCACCAACAATCTTAGACTGAGGTCTAAGGTCTCTGCTTTCTTATTTGTAAACTAAGAGTCACTGGAAGGCCTATGAATCTTCGAGCCTAACTGTTCAGACTCTACACACCATGCACTGGTGTGTGGACTTAGGGCCTCCTAGGGTGATGATATGGACATTGGAAACTTGTTCTCTCTTAATTCACTTCCAATTTAAGATGAGATTCTAAACCACATGATTTTTAAAAATAAGAATATATTGATATGTCTGTTTGGCAACAGAGGAAATAAATTGCTGTTTTAAAGCATTCATATATTCCACATAGTTTTATGTACCCAAGTCGCAACAGTGCTTGAAAAATGACTAAAACAACTAAATCCTGTCTCAAATAACATTTATTTTATAAATGAGAACTGACAGTGTGAATTTTGGTATTCAAAGTCATAAAAAGAAAGTCTCTCCAATTACACATACTGTACACTGGAATAGAACTTTCTGGCTCAAATATTTTATTCCAATGTAAGTTTCTTTCCATTTAGTTATGAACATTTTTTTGAAAGAAACCCTATATTGCTCTCTAATTTTATTGTTTACTAGAGGCCTTGTGCATAGAAATTCATGTAATTGGGGGGATCCCTCAGCCAGGTCTATGCCCTCTTGCAGTCCGGGACCCTTGAGGGGATGTCCACCTGCTGGCTTAGGCCCGCTCCCCAGGGTGTCAGGCCTAAGTTGGCAATCAGACATCCCTCTGGCAGCCTGGGAGCCCTCGGGGGATGTCCGACTGAAGGCTTAGGCCCGCTCCCCATGAGGAGCGGGCCTAAGCCATCAGTCGGACATCCTTAGCACTGCCGAGGAGGCAGGAGAGGTTCCCGTCAACCCTGCTGCACTCACAGCTGTCATCCAGGCTTGTGGCTGAGCAGAGCTCCTGCTGTGAGAGTGCACTGACCACCAGGGGGCAGCTCCTGCATTAAGCATCTGCCCCCTGGTGGTCAGTGCACATAATAGCAACTGGTCATTCCGCCATTAAGGTCAATTTTCATAGTACCCTTTTATTATATAGGATTCCTCGCAATTATATATTTTATTTTATTATGGTAAGAAGACTTGACATAAGACCTACCCTCTTAACCAGTGCTTCTCAACCTCTGGCCCAGTTCCTCATGTTGTGACCCAACCATAAAATTCTTTTCGCTGCTACTTCATAACTGTAATGTTGCTACTGTTATGAATTGTAATGTAAATATCTGATATGCAGGATGGTCTTAGGCGACCCCTGTGAAAAGGTCGTTCGATCGCCAAAGGGGTCGCGACCCACAGGTTGAGAACCGCTGCTCTTAACTAATTTACTAGTATAAACCCCCAATACAGCATTGCCAACCAGAGGCACCACATTGTACAGCGAAGATCTGGAACTTACTCATCTTCTTAAACTGAAATTGATGCCTATTAATTAGAGACTCTTCATTTCCCTTTCCCAGTCCTTGCTAGCCACCATTCTATTCATTGAGTCTATGAATTTGACTATTTTACATACCATATATAAGTGGGATCATGTAGTATTGGTTTTCCTGTGACTGGCTGAACTAATATTAATTTACATAATTCCTTTAGGATCATCTATATTGTCACATAGTGCAGAATTTCTAGGCTCTAATTTTTAAAATTGGAAAGTTAATAGTTCTAGCTAATATTATACACCCGCGACCTGGGCTGTGCCCAGAAGGTCATCTAGAAGGATGTCTGGTCTAATTAGCATATTACACTTTTATTATATAGGATGCATATACATATAGTGTATATTTTTAGTATGTCCATCAAAAATACATATCTTATTCATATATTATATATTATATAGCAGTATATCTATAAATATATTCACATTGTATTTACATATATTTATTTTTTGTTGTTAATTCTTACCCAAGGATATTTTTTGCATTGATTTTCAGAGAAAGTGGAAGGCAGGGGGGGAGGGGGAGAGAAAGAGAGAGAAAGAGAGAGAGCGAGAGAGAGAAAGAGAGGGAGAGAAATGTAGATATAATAGTGACACATTGGTTGGTTACCTCTCCCAGGCACCCCAACCAGGGTATGTACTTGGGTTGCAGGTTCCTGCAACCCAAGTACATACCCTTGACTGGGAATTGAACCCTCAACCCTTTGGTGTGCTGACCAATACTCTAACCACTTAGCTACCGACCAAGGTTACATAGATTTCTATGTAATATATAAAATATATTAAGATACATGTTATAATAAACATTAAGAATTATTTCACACAATGCAGGAGAAGATAAAAAAATAAATGCAAAGAATTTGGTTACTAAATGGATGGAGATATATATATATATATATATAGCAGTATATCTATAAATATAAGCCCATTAATAGGGTAGAGTTGGGGACAGATTGAAGAGAAAAAAATGCAAATGGTATGCACTCAAAGTTACCTGCTAACCTTTCACTTGATTATGGCATAATGTCTATTTCTGCATAAAGAGATATTGCACCTCAATGGCAAGGCAGATTTCCTCTTTTCTAAAGGTAACCAGTAAAAACTACCTTAGTGCTAAAGGCTAAGGTATGTAAAGCTGTGAACTCACTAATTCGCTTGTATTCCCTGGTATAATGCCTTCCATATGGACAGGATTTTCATAGCTAAAATCTCTCCATATGGGAATTCTGCAGCCAGGAACTCCTCCTGAGGCAGAATTCTGCTTCCAGCTGTGGTGTCTGAGGGCTGCACCTTCTCCCGTGGGTGGCAAGGACATGCTAACCCACCACTGCTGTACCTTGGATGCGGGACCTCGGGGCTGAGAAGGCAGCTCTTCTTTTTGCCGCAGAGAACAAAACTTATTTTTGGTTTTAGCTGTCAATTTGCTTAATACAGTGACTATTCATGGAGGGTTGATTTCTGAGCCTATGATCTACCTGTTCGTATTTCACTGCATCTGTGCTCTATTCTGTCCTGTTTGTCAACGTGCCCATGTCCCACAAGCATGGGGGCCACTGGTGGTGGCTGCCATATCATAGATGCCTGGGCTCCTGTGTGGGATTTCTCTTTATCCTGGACCTGACTCTAACACACGGTGCTCAGTCCATAAATATTTGTTCAGAGAATGAATTAACAAATCCTAGCGAACCCTTACTCTATACTAAAGAGAAAACCAAGAGCCAATGCAAGCCCAGGCAGAGGGGTCCTGCCTTTATGAATAATCCTCAAAAATTTGAACCAAAGTAATTCAGAGGAAATTTCTACAAAATCTTAAGTTGAGTCTATGGGAAAATTAAGTGTATTTTACACTATTCTGCCCTGCAGACAGTCTTACAAAGACATAAAGTAGCCTATTCAAATAGTCTAGAAGTTTTCCCTGCTAGCACCCCCACAGAGAAGTTCAAATCCTTAGCAATATTTCATAATTTCCCAAAGCTAGATTTAAGAAAAGGTAACATAGCATTAAAAGCTTTCAAATGTTTGGATTACATTTACTTTTTATTATTTATATTTTTTCATAGAGTTTTAGAGAGAATAGAAGGGAGGCAGGAGAGACAGAAACACCAATGTGAGAGAGACACATTGACTGGTTGCCTCCTACACTTGCCCAACCAGGACCCCCAGGAATTGAGGCTACAACGGAGGTACATGCCTGGAGGTACTTGACGGGAATCACGCTTGAGACCCTTCAGTCCACGGGCCAATGCTCTATCCGCTGAGCCAAACTGGCCAGGACAAACCTTTTATTATTTATTGACAAACTCCAAACGACTCAGGAATTTTGGACAAATATAGTTCTAACACTTTATAATTATTCACAGAAAACCATACAGTCAGGGAAACAGTAAAAACAACAGGGAAGAGAACTTGAAATACAGTTTTAAAAAAGTGGGAAATGACTTTATGTGTTAAAAGTGAACAACCCAGAGGAGAAAGAGAGCATGCATGTGAGATAGGGTTTATTAGTATTTTTTTTGGCAAGGACAGAAAACCTTAGTATCAACAGGAATAACCTGACCCTGAATGTTAGCAAGAAAATGAAGACGTGATGTGCCAACAAGACAGAACAAGGGGCTCGAGCCACTATGGAGTTCTTCCCTGAGTGAGGCAGACTTGCTCTCCTCCATTCTGAATAGGGATCAAGAAGCAGAGTGACATCAGTAGTAATGGTTAGTATCTCCTTGTAGTAAACTCACGGAATGGTTTATCATTATTGTGGGACCAAATGCATTTCTTGCTGACACAAGTCCTATTCTTAAAGATAGAGTATTAATAAATTCATGAATCAAGGCAGGTCTTACTAACCATTTGGTCCTAAGACCAAAGCAGGTACAGATTCATACCTGTACCCACCCAGGCACTGGAGAGAGAAGAATGGCAAGGTAAGTATGCAACATAGAAAGTCTGCTCAAACATTTACTTTTATGTTGAAACATTGTATGCATATTTATATATGCATATATAAATGATATAGGATGTTTCCTTCCCCAACCATTAACATTTTAGTCTAAAATATAGACATTTATCTAGTAGATTTTCACATGCCAACATGTAAAACAAGCACTATAGTAATAAGTAAACATAAAAAATAGGTGTATGTATTCTATGGATTTCCTGGTTAATGGCAAAATATGAATCAAATTACGTCACTGTCATTTAAAAAACGTCATACTTCAAATTGAAATTATATAATTTATTTCTTTATAGTTTCAATATAGCCATTCAAATATTCATGTTAAAATAATTAAAACATCTGCTTACCCCAAAATATTTCCAAGTTTTGAAAAGAGAAGAATAGGATAATTTTCTTAGAAAATAACTTCCAAAACAAACTCAATGCAGTAGTATATTTAATTGATTCACTCTTTAATCATTCAAATTTATAAACAATGTAGAAGACTTATTGATCCCTAATACTTAAATATCACATTGAATGAATAACAAATGATATAAACTATGCAAAATAATAGCACATTAGCCTAACTAACACTAATAAATTGCAAAGCTTAGCATGAAATTGAAAATCGCTAATGGAACACTGTGCAGGCTGTTCATGCAACAAGCAGGCTCATACATAATTGAGGAGCACAGCTGCCAGCAGCAGGCTCAGGGAGCACCATTTAAACGTGTCTTTATGGACAGACTGGATTGATCTGGGAAGTGGTTCCTGAGGAGATTCCACTTACCTCGAAGAGCATCTTGGGAGATTTTCATCATTTCCCATCTGTACCTGAAACTCACACCCTTTAGATAACCTGAATTCCTTATACCACATTTTTTTAATTGAACAAAATAGAATTAATTTGAAGAATTTAAATAAAATCACTTGTAGCAATGGCCATTTGACCTAGGGTTTTCTCCTATGGCATATTCCCAACTTGACATTCAAGTTCTATGCACTGTGATTTATAAAAAAGAAATCATCTCCTTCATTCTGCAGATATCATCTAATGTTATGAAAGCTAAAAATATGCCTAACAGACTCCAGTTCTTAGTGTACTGAAGCCTCACCCTTGACGAGATTCAAAATCGCACAGAAGTTAGTATATGACAGAGGCTAACTCGGACCCCTTCTCAGGGAAATGAATTATTGAATATATTAGAAGGTCCTCGTAGGACTATGTTTCAACCGTAAGATGGTCCCCAGACATGGAGATGGATGATAACATTATTAAGTAAAGCTCTAGTGTTTTCCACTTTCATTTTTACCTTAATATCACCTCTAAATTTAATTGGTATTTCAAAAGAGAGTATAGTTTGAATTTGAACATTTCATATCTAAAGGTGAGTGTAAGGATGAGAGTTTGAAGGTGATATGAAGTTGTCAAAAGTCATAAAGCTGCTACTAATTTCAAGATAAAAATAAATTGCAGAACTGAAGGAAAAGCTTAGCTAATACAACAGGGAGTATAATAACGAGTTCACCTAATATAGTCCCTAGAAGTGCAGAGAAGATTTTAGTTAAAGGAACTTAGAGAAGATGGAATCTGTGGGTAACAGAACACTCTGGGGAAGTAGAGTGAATAAAAATAGAGTTTTGTCCTTCAGTCATTGCTATCCTCAATGGTTCATTTAGGGGCTTCCTCCTGGATTATGATCCTGTAGCCTCGCTTATGAATTAGGAAAGATGCAAGTGGTATTTCATGTCCATCCTCATATTGCCTATGATACATTAGTGATCAATAACGTCAGCACAAACAATTCCAATGTTAACATTTCCTCAAAAAAAGGGGGGGTGGATTCTAAGTATACTCAATACCATGCTACATACTTCACTTTAGAGATGTCTGGACTTGATCTATTATACAATTGTGATTATACTCAGGTGAGAATAAAAGTATATTATTATTGATTTCAGAGAGGAAGAGAGAGGGAGAGATACAAACATCAATGATGAGAGAGAATCATTGATCAGCTGCTTCCTGCACTCCCCAAACTGGGGATCAAGCCTGCAATCCGGGCATGTGTCCTGTCTGGGAACCTCAACATCCTGGTTTATAGGTCAATGATCAACCACTGAGTCACACCAGCTGGGCTTAACATCTTAAACTAATTGGCACAGAATGGAATGCTCAGCCAGACAACACCTGCTTCATGCTTAGGATTTGCTACTACTGAGCAATGAATAGTAAATAGATCAGTCAAAAGGGGGTTACAGAGAGATACTTGTGATGTGCTATAAATGTTGAGTTTTAAGAGATTGTTATAAAGCTCATAATTATGGAGAATTAGTTAGTAATGTGCTTGTCATACTGAGCAAAAAGCTTATTATAAAAATAAAAATCAAGAGTGAATTAAACAGACTGGTATGAAATTGGATGCTTAAATAAAATAGAAGCTTAGAATAAAATAAAAACTACCACAATAAAAGTATAACATCAACAATAAAGAGGTAAAAGTAGGTTGTTTCCCTTTTGATTTTATGGATAATAACATAAAAATAAAGTTTAAAATTCCATTATTTTTCTATTCTAGAAGATCATAGATGATCCTACAGAGCTTTCTAGCTATGATTTGATTATTTGTATAATTTTTAAATTATTACATTTTACTAGGCTTTTCATTCATGTACTAACCTTTTTTTAATAAGTGTTAGGTATCAGCAGATAATATTTTTTAATGTTGCTTGTAATCAACAGTTTCTAAATCAGAAAGTTTTTATAAATATAAATTAGTAAACTTAGTTGAGATGTGGAAGACAAAGAAAAATCCCTATATACCACTAAATTTGTATTTAATACATTGAAAATAAAGGTTACTTTATCTATATCAATTCTCTTTGAGTTAATTTTGATCCTCAAATCATAAGCTCAGATAGTCTTCTGCTAATGATCAATGGGTCTTATTTTTCTAGATATCAATTTTTGGATTTTTCCATAAAAAGTGGTACATAGACTTAATGGATACATTGATAGAATTTTTTGGCTTTTAAAGGAAAGAAGTCTTTTCAAGTCAGCTTTATGATTTATTTTCTCTATATACAAAATAAATGGAAGAGGAAATGTCAGGATCATAATATTATTGCTTTAAATAGCATTTAATAACTCCATTTCAAATGAGGTAGTATTAAGTATATATAAAGATACAAAAATGTAAAAGGATCGAAACACTAGAAAAATATTATAAAGAATAGAAAGCGTGTAAGTGCTAGAAACATAAATGTATGAACCAATTTCTGTATTTCTTAAACTTTATCATGAGATTATCAAACTTCATGAAGTATAGGAACAAATAGCACTACTTATTTAAAAATGGAGATAACGGGCATCACTAAATGGATTCTGATTCAGAAAGTATGAGGAGGATCCCAGAAATATTCATTTTTTATTGCCTTCTCAAGATCCTCTATTTAGAAGTAACCCTTGGACACACTTTGAGAAATGTAAATTTTAAAATGTGAATATTTATAGTCAAAGAAGAGGTATTGCGAATTGCTGCCCACTGACTCTTAACTTGTTTTTAAGATATATAATATTTTTATCATTAGTAGGAAAAAGTAGAGCCTCTTTATATAAAACACAAAGTGTTAAGTAGTATAAGGAAATTACAGAAACAAAGCTATTCAACGGAAAATACATGTTCTTAGCTCTTACATAAACGTACCCACGTACTATAAGAAGACTCTTTTCCAATATTAGTCTTATTCACAGGCTTTCCAAATTTGGAATAGAAACTGATTGAACTAAAATTTCCATTAAACTACAAATTATTGATATTGTCTAAAACCACATGGGTTCTTAAAAGTTTTTAAAATAAAAATAGGAGCCCTGACCGGTGTGGCCCAGTTGGTTGGGCATCATCCTGTGCACCTAAAGGTTGTTAGTTCAGTTCCCTGTCAGGGCACATGCCCAGATTGCAGGCTTGATCCCCAGTATTTATCTCCTATATCCATGTTTCTCTCTCTTTCCCGCTCCCTCCCTCTTACTTTAAACAAACAAAATAATGTTGGTTGGATTGTAAATGGGTGCAGCCACTATGGAAAACTGTATGGAGCTTCCTCAAAAACTTAAAATAGAGCTGCCATACAACCCCACAATTCCACTTCTGAATCTTTACCTAAAGAAAACAAAAACACTATGTTCATTGCGGCATTCTTTACAATTGTCAAGATATGGAGGCAACCTAGGTGCCCATGGATAGCTGAATGGATAAAAAAGATGTAGCCCATATATACAGAGGAATATTACTCAGCCATAAAAAGAATGTAAAATTGCCATTTGTGATGACATGGATAGACCTAGAATATATATGGTAAGTGAAATAAGTCAGACAGAGAAAGACAAATACCATCTGATTTCACTTACATGTGGAATTTAAAAAAGCAAAACAAATGAATAAAATAGAAATAGACCCATAGATATAGAGAACAAATTGATAACTGCCAAAGAGGATGGGGTGGATAGACAAAAAAAAAAAAAAAAAAGGAGAAAAGGATGTATGATTGCTTATCAGGAAAAACAAATATATATGTACAAAGTTCCAAGAATAGCCAAGAAACCTTGCAAAAGAACAGGGTAGACTCCCTGGTTCTACCATATACCATGAAGCTAGAGTGGTGAAGGCATTGTGACATAATAATATCCAGAAACAGAGCCATGTATAGATGAATAACATATATGCAAGGTGGTATTGGGGTAGAAAGAGGAGAGAGTTGAGTTTTCAATAAATGTTACTATAATTCATTCATATGGAAAAATAAATTAAAAACATCCCTCACACCCAGCACACACAATTCAATTCCAGAATGATGAGAGATGTATGTATGCCATCTATTATTTAAAAATGTATATGCCTGCAGTTCATTTTGCCAGGCCTTGAAGTGGAGGTAGCAGTTAGTGGTGGTACATGTGTGTAAATTTATAAATGGCTATCTATAATAATAAAAGCGTAATATGCAAATAGACAGGATGGCCAAACAGTGGATGACCATGTGGAGGACCATGCTATGACACCCACTGGTACCAGGCCAGCCAAGGCGGGTGTGATGCAATTGGTTGGGGGCCCAGCCATCGCCCCATGATCGCCCTACAGAGGGAGGCCCAGGCCACCGACCAGGGGGCTGCAACAGGTGGGTGGGGCTTCCCTCTGTGGTGGCGATCGATCATGGGGCTCCTGGACTGTGAGAGGGTACAGGTCGGACTGAGGGACCCCTCCCCCCTGAGTGCACAAAGTTTGTGCACTGGGCCTCTAGTTTTATATCATTTTAAATACCGACAAGTATGTCAAGCCCCCCCAGAAATATGAGAATTATGACTAGAATTAGTATTAGAGAATTTTAAGGGAGAGGTGGGCATAAGTGTATGAAAACAGTGTATAATAAACATGCCTGTAATTATACTGGAAAAGATGCTGGGAAGATAAAGATTAATGAGAATCAGTTTTGTCCTCAAGGAGCCCACCATCCATATAATACTCCTGGGACTTAAATGGCTGTTTTTATCATCACTGCCATCTCACATCCTTCTCATGTCCATAGCTGTATAGAAAAGAGAGGGAGTGAAATATAGTTACAAAGGTCAAAAAAAAAGGCCAAGGATTTGGGTTCACCTAGAATAGATCACTGGAAATCTATCCTCCCACGGGACCCCTTTTGAAAAAATAAATATGTATCCATTGTTTTGAATTCCTAATCAGACAATTAACCAAGTGTAATTATGGGCTACTGGATAAGATAACTTGTAGTATTTATAACAATTACACGCACATCCTTTTAATTATTTTAATTACGTACTTTAATGGTCTTACTACTGATAACTAGAAAACAACAAGGTTTAGTAATCATTCAAGCCTCATCACATTCTTCATTAAGTAACTGGAGTATTAGATCACTATATCTGTCCATTTTCACTGAAGATACAATATACTCTCTTGAATCAAAGAAAAAAATCCTTACCCGAGGATATTTCCCCCTATTCCGCCCCCCCCCCACCCCAATGATTTTTAGAGAGAGTGGAAGAGAGAGGGAAAGACAGAGAGAAACACCGATGTAAGAGCAACACATCGATTGGTTGCCTCCTGCACACACCCGTCCAGGAGGTATGTGCCTTGATTGGAATCGAACCTGGGACCCTTCAGTCCACAGGCTCTCTATCCACTGAGCCAAACTGGCTAGGGCAAAGAAAACATTTTTAAACTCACACTGAGCAACCCGGAACCGATGACAGTGATCGCCAACTTTGCCCATCAGGTGTAGTAAGGCATCTTTCTCTGATGACTTGAGCCTCATTATTCAAATAATTACTATACTCATTATGACACTAATGACTATTGAAATCTAAATGTGTGAAATTAATTCACTAACAAGTGTAAATATATGTCCATGAAAGGACAGTACAAAACGTGGAAAATGAAACCTTGTATTCTGGTAAAATGAGAAATTAGTGCCATGATCAGAATATTGATGGGGTACATGCACAAGCAGTGACTATGAGCACAATGGTAGATAAATTTAGTGATAATCAATCCATATGGGAATGAATACTCAGAGTACATATAGCTCTTCCCCAGTGCACTACACTGGAAAATCTAATTCAGTTTCTTGAGTACAATGTAAATTAATTCCTAAAGGTGACCTCACAGTTGACACATAGACACTGCGGGTGACCTGGCCGTGACAAGCCACCCAGCTATTCTTACTGGCTTGCCCGTGTCCCCTTCTTGCTCCTTGGCAATTCTGTGTCTGTTCTTCTTGAAGCAGAATGCTCAGGCAAAAAAAGGACACTTAAAAAAAAAATGTTAAAGAACTTTCTATGCTGATTTCTGTTTGGTAGCAAATTCCTAGTTTAAGTGTACCTCTTAGAATTGAAAAAAAGGCACTTTAACCTTAAAAGGAATAAGAAATCATTTTATGTAGAGCTTTCAGTTGAAAAGAATCCATTTCTAGACCAACCCCCCAAATCTGTCCCCGCCGGGCCCGCTGAGGGGTGGCTCAGAGCCCTTGGTCTCTGACACAAGAATAACCACCTGCCTGACTCATCAGTCCCTCACAGAGCAGCCGGACCAGGGATGCCAGACAGGATGGCTCACAGGATGGCTACACGGCCACCCCCGCCCCCAGGTCAAGGCTGAGGGCAGGAACTTGAGCTTGTCCTGGGGAGGTGGGATCCCTCGTGCAGGTGCACGCCAGCTGGAGGCTGCCGTAAGCCAGTTGGCGCCTCTGAGTCCAGATACACACGTGCTGTGATTCGGAGCCTGCCTGCGACCTAGATCCCTTCCGTGGTGAGCGCCCGGAACACTGGTGATTAGGCCCAGGTTGAAAAGGCTCCGTGACTGACAGGACCGGGAGCAATACATTGGAAATAGCAGCCCAGCGCTCTACAGATTTCGTGGAACAAGGTGGGCATCTCTCTTTAGTCTAAAACAAACAGACATGACAGGGGGATATGGTATGGAAAGTGCCATCTGTTTAAGTTGGAGAAGGAAAGGTTTGACTCAATAAGAAGTTGCCGACCAACCCCTATGAGTGAGGCAACTGGGGCAAATGCAATGAGCAATGCCAGTCCCCTTCCAGTCTCTCTTCATTTGTTTTAGCAAATTTGTTTTTTCTTAGGAGTTCAGCCTTCATCCCCGCGCACACATGAATCTACAGACAGGTCGGAGGATAACACAATCTTTTCCTTAAACGCCCAAAGCAATCTTTTAGAAAAGGTCCTGTACTCTAACATTCTCTAAGTTGGAGTTGCCTTAATTAGTTACATTTTTATTTTTAAAATATATTTTTATTGACTTCAGAGTGGAAAGAAGAGAGAGAGAGAGAGAGAGAGAGAGAGAGAGTGAGAATGATGATGAGGAGGAGGGAATTCAAGTGCCAGTAAGGCTAGAAGAGGAGGAGGATGAGGATGAGGATGAGGATGAGGATGAGGATGAGGAAAGAGATCATTGATCCACTGCATCTTGTATACTCCCTACTGGGAATCCAGTGGAAATCCAGGCATGTTCCCTGACTGGGAATCAAACTGTGACCTCCTGGTTCATAGGTCAATGTCAACCACTGAGAAACACTGGCTGGGCTAATTAGTTACATTTTTAAACCAAGATTTAGTAAGTTTTCAACCATGTGCTAGGTCCTGTGTTAGGAATCCGTCAGCTAAAGATGAGAGGGGGACATTCCCTTGCTCTTGAGAAACAAACAGCCTACAGAGGGAAGAGAGACATGGCCATGCATTCCAATCTAATTAATACATGGGTCAGTGTAGGTTGCTAAGAATGTCACTGATGGCGTCAGGGAGATCAATAGAAAGTCTGTGAAAGGAGTACATAGGCATGGAAGACCAGCAGGGAGAGCGAGGGGGAAGGGCGGGAGTGTGAAAGCAGAGACTTCTATCCCAGGTAAAGGAGTGAATGCCTCAGGCTTGAATGCAAAGGACAGGAGGAGGCTGGGAAAGTCGGTGCTGTATTTGAAGGTTCTGGCATGCTTGGAAATGAGTTTGAAGACAGCTAAGAGATGATGAGACATCACAAGCAGGGCAGTGACCTGATCAGATGGTATATTTTTTCTCTCAGTCAGATAATTTAGCATTTCTAGAATGGAGGCAGAACCCAGTCAGGAAGTCACCACAGCAGCACAGGTGAGCAACAAGAAGTGGACGCCTGAGCTAACGCACTGGCTATGGGTATGAAAGGACAAGGGGATGGCGAAGAAGGGATCTAGCAGCTGGAATGGAAAAGTCTAGTGATCAACTGAGGCATGAGGGGCAGGGGAGAGAGGGAGATGCCAGCTATAATAATCTCTGATTATTAGCTTCCCCTAGAGTACTATCACTTTGGTCAGAAAGTTTATTCCTGTTCCAAACTGCACACTGTTTTGATCTCACTAAGTCCTTCTTGAGTTCTCTGGACAAGTGGAAAACCATCACTCAGCATTCTCACAAAGACCTGCTGAATACCTGAAGACATTTACTGCACCTGTTTTTAACTTTCTCTTGTCTAGACCCGTGGTTGGCAAACTGCAGCTCACGAGCCACATGTGGCTCTTTGGCACCTTGAGTGTGGCTCTTCCTAAGCCTTAGGAGTACCCTCATTAAGTTAATAACAATGTATCTACTTATATAGTTTAAGTTTAAAAAATTTGGCTCTCAAAAGAAATTTCAATCGTTGTACTGTTGATATTTGGCTCTGTTTAATGAGTTTGCCAACCACTGGTCTAGACTATAAAATCTAAATTCTTTCAAACCTAGAGTATTTGATGGAGTTTGTCTTGTTCTTTGTCTCTCCCTGTTTTTTGCTTATTCACTTTTGTTTTTCAAATGCCCAGGTCAAACTTGGAGTGACTGTCTCTCCCACTGGTTTTGAAAAGATTCTTTCCTTTTGGAGCATGCATCCTTGAGCAGATGTGATGTTTGAGTGAATGCTGTCGACTGCCCGTTGGTTCCTGCCCTCTCTCTCTTCGGACGCTGGTCCTCCCCTTAAAACCCCTGTGTCTCCAGCGATGCCGCCCTGCTTCCCCCACCCCTCAGCTCTTCCCAGAGGCTGCCTCCTTGATCTGAAAGTAATCCTATCCCAATGGCTGGTGGTTGACTGGGGTCCAAGAACATGAGATGCCGTTTTCTAGGGGCAGCCGGGAAAGTTCTTTGAGACTCTGAGAAAAATAGCTGATGCAAGTTCCCAGTGTTTCCGTGGATGACCCTTCACTGTCATGGAGGGGGATATGTCATGGGTGTGAAGTCTGGACCTAGCCAGCCCACTCCCAGCTGGAGGGAGAGTGGGTTTATGGAGGTGAGGAGAATGGAGAGGATTGCAGAAAGATGCACCCAGAGCTACCAGGCTAATAGAACATGGAAACCCCACCCTCACTTCTGTGTTGCCATCTTGGTGAGCCAATCTGTTTTCTTATGCTTCAGCTAGCTAGAGTTTGATAATCAGAGACAGGTAAAAGAAACCACACTCTGGCATATTTATTCTCATTAACACACGCTGATGTCAGATTTGCATATTTCTTAAAAAAGACCACAATGTAAGCCTCTTATTTCATTGCTTCGGGTTGCTTACAGATATATTTTAATCAGCATGTATTCGGGGCTCTGGCACCCACTGTGGAGAACACAGCGAAGTAGAAAAGCTCTGTTCTTTACTCCGAGTTTATAATGTCGTTAGAAGACAGAAAGCACAGGTTACATGCTATGCACGTTGCAAACAGTATAGGACAGTCCATGACTGTTTAGAGACTGGAGAGGTCAGTGTGGTGGGACTGGCTTTGGAATGCTGGTTAGACTGGCCATGTGGGTACTGAATGGTACTGGGGTGAAGAAAGGAATAGGAATAAAGGCATATTACATTGTTGAGGCAGTTAGGGCTTGTTTGGCGCACCATCTATCACTGGAGGCCATCAGAAATAAGATTGAGGGTCCTGAAAGCTAGGCAGAGAAATTAAGGCCAGTGGACAGGGCGTATACAGAGGCACACAAAGTCTTCCTCCCATATAATGGCCGATTGTTTTCTATTGTTTCTCTAAATTTTCCATACTGGAAATGATCTGAGAGCAGAAGTAGGGTCTTACTCACCTTGATAAATAGGTAAATATTTATGTATGTCACCCGGGCTTCGTGTAGTATGGGCAGTGGGTGTGCTGGATTAACTAAGTCCTTTTGGACTTAGCTTATCACTCCTGGTAAATAACTTCTCATCCACTGTGATATCATCTTAGTAGCCCCAATTTTATCCTTTGTGTAACTGAATAAATACTGGCTGGTTTCAGGGAAAGTGATGCTACCTGATAAGTTCAACCAGCCTTGCAGAATCTGTTCTCCACAAGCTTTTCGATTCCTTACCACTGTCCTGTGATTGACATGCCTGAAGAGGATTTTTATAACATTTCCACAAGTTTTTGAAAATATGAAAATTAAGATCAGTGATCTTTGAGAAAAGACTGGGATATCTTATTTTAATTTTTTTATAGTAAAGACAATATTCCTTTATATCTAGTCCTTTATAACTCTTAAACATCATTTTTATTGGCACATTAGGCACATGTGAATTACACTGATGGGTTGATGCTTTGAAGGGTCAAAGAACTGATGGCAGCAATATTAAAAACTAAAGCATTTGGCTTTTCTCACTTTTGAGGCAGAAAATCAAACTGGAGAAATAAAAATTCTAGGGCTATCAAATATAGACTTAATTAAAATTGCACCTGCAGATGACAAAAGCATCTCTTAATTTTTGCAATTCTTAAACCTAAACTGGAAAAAAAATTTAAAAATTTTGATCAAAGATTCTTAAAATTTGTGGAGTGCAAGGGATAAGGATGAGAGAATTATATGTCATAAGTCTATTCTTAAACATGGGCAAAAGGAAAAAAAATGTCATTTCCCTTTTATCTTTGTGTCATTTACACTGACTCAGAAAAACAAACATTTCCGTAGACCATGAAAAGCTAGTTTTTGAGGGAAGTTGAGGGATTTTTAAGATGATTTTTAAGAATAGTTTTTCTTCTCATTAGTCTAATGTCTAATTGAGATTGTATGTGAACAAGAAGTCATAGTAAAAGTTCCCTGAATTTAGGTACAAAGTTAGGAAAATGCCATTTTTGAAACTAAAAGTAGTAAGTATTCCAATCTTAGAATCAGTGGGCGGCAGGTGTAGCCTTCCCAGGGGAGACTTGGATGATTGGGGAAGATCATCCTCCCAGGACCCTTTCCAAGACTATCAAGTATTAATCATATTCTGTGCATCTGGATAGAGTGAGTTAGTTGTCATAAATCTGATTGACTTTAGGCCAACCAACAAAATTGAGTTTCTAAACATGTAATGTTTGGGAGCAAACCCTAATCGACTGTGATTTTACCCGTGGACTGTCTGAAGCCAATAGTTGGTGTTCCCCTTTAACACATATTTAGCTCCCTCATCATATCTCGAATTCCCATCCATATAACTTTGGACAAAAACACTGTTATACTTGCTGCACCTCATGAGATACTATAAACTCTAGAGAACAGGTCCATTTCAGAAGCTCTGTAAGTAGCTGAGAAGGACTCCGTGTGGCTCTTGTGACAGTATTAGCATCAGAAGCAAATACAGAAATGATTCATTCTTTATTTAACTAATTATAATGAAAAAAATCAAAGGTAGGACAAGAAATCCCTTTATGAATTCAAAAAACCACATTTAAGGTAAGATGATGGTTGTGTGTGTGTGTGTGCGCGCGCACGCATGTATGTGTGATTTAAGCTATTTCACCTAACAGCCTGTGAGATGGAGGAGGAGAGTTAGCTTTGAATCACCTTGGTGGGAGAGAGAGATTGTACCTTCCCACATGCGCAGAGTATAATTACTTACAGGGTAGCTCCTCGAGGGACAGGATAAAATCATGGGAGGGCAATGGGATATGGAATGAGAAGTCCCATCTTCAAACCCTGTTTTTAGTTTCTCTATGGGTAGTCCTGGGCAAGAAACATGAACTCTTTGAGCCTTAATTTCTGCATTGATCCAGCAAGATAACATGGCTACTTTAGTTCACGAATTTTGAGGTTTTATTCCATTAGTGGGCTTTGTAAACTCTAAGGGCTACTAGTATTGGAGAAAAGAGAAGGAATGCCATTTAGTATCTTCCAAATTCCAAAGAAATCAAAAGATTTTTTCCTGGTGTGGAGCCTTTAGCTGGGCCAGCCAGAGTCCATTCCTCAGCATGGGAGTAAGGACTACACCTTGGTGATTGTGGAAGCAGCACACTGTAGACTATGCTCTGGCCAGAGTAGCTTTGCTTTAGCTCTCTCTGGAACCCTGGGCATTAATCGGGAGCCTGCCAAAGTGTGGTTTAGTTTGAGAAAACAGCTCTGCCTTCCTCCTCCATGAAAATGTTCCAGGTGGAGGTCTGAGTTCCTAGAAACCAGCTTCCAGGCAAGCAGCACCTCCCTCCCTCTGGAAGCCTGATTGGGGGCATCCTACCGAAGTTGACATCCTTCCCGGAGAAGCAAAGGGGAAAGACTGTTTGTTCCTTTAATGAGCCGGTTTTTATTACTGTGAACATAAACACTGTCTCGTCTTCCCTTGTTTTCATGCATGAAAATAATCAACGGGCAAACAGCCGGTCTGCGTTGCCACATGCCTCTCACATTTGTTCTCTCTACAGAAGACTTCATCGCCTGGTCTTGTTCTCTAATGATTTTATTGGAGCTGCTCTCATTTCCCTCTTTCTGGGGGGAGGCCTTCTGCCACAGGGGTTCCTCCATCAGCCACGGAGCCTGGCAGGGTGTGGGTTACCCAGTTGGTTCTCCCCGAAGAGCAGATGATTGAAGTGATACTCTTTACAGAGAGTGACTTGCTGGTGGCTGATTACACAAGCAGCATGGGACTCCAATAACACATTTGCTTTTCCCACAGGGCCTTCTACACATTGTGTTAATTCTTCCCCCCATCTTGGAAGGTAGGGGAGAGGCCTATTGATTCCTATTTTATGGGACTTGCCTGCCCAGGGTTCCCCAGCTAGGAAGTGATAGAAACGATCAGGCCCCAGCCTCCTGATTCCCAATTTTATGCCATTTCTGCCCATCTATTCTGGGAAAGGAAAGGAAGATGAATGCCTAAGAGCGGCCGGAATCCTCCCTGAGCAGTGGAATCTGTGGGTCATACCTTCCTTTAGAACAGTGGTTCTTAACCCTGCGTGCACATTACAATCACTGGGGAGCTTTTAACCAATACCTTCCCTGGGACTTCACCCCAAACCAATCAAGTCCAAATCTCTTGGGGTGGGCCTAGGCATCGGTGTGTTTCGTACTCCCTGGGTGTTTTAGGTGTAGTGAGGGTTAAAAATTGCTGCTCCAGAGGAATAAGCAACAAAACCCTGATTGCATTTACCGCTTTTAAACCACGTTGGGAGTGTAATAATGAAAAATCCTAACAGCACTGTGACCGGCAGCCTCAGAAGATAGGCCCTGGCCTTGGTTCCTAGTAGGGAGTCGGATTTATCTAGAGATTGACTGACAGATGAGTTGATAAAGAACCACTTTTACTGCCTGGATCAGTAACAGCAGAGCTGTCAATCCAGAGACTTTGCAAGATAAATAAATTACATTAGGCTCCCTCACACCTTTTAATTATGCTCCCTTAATAGCTTTACTACTGATGACCAGAAAATTAACTCCTAGCATAGATCGTGCTATCAACATGTAACCATTGTTTTTCTTAATTCAATAACCCGTGGTTGGCTTTCCCCTGGTTTTTTGTTTTCCTTCCAAATAATTATGGACCATTTTATTCCTATCAAGGTTAATTTAGTAATTAGTTTTTGCATACATCCCATCCACTGGGAAGTTTTTCTGAGTTAAGGCTTCGTAGAAATAAGTAGAAATAACTGCAATTCTTTTATGTTTCTTTAGAAATTAACCTATTGTTGACAAATTTGTGCAGTGTACTTACACAAAAAAAGTTCCCTTTTCAATATTGTGTCTGCACTAAGGAACTCTTTGAAGCATGCATTGATTGGAAAACTTACATCTCTGTTAATCCCTGTACTAGGTTTTGGGGTCACAACTATGTACATTCTATGGACTGTCCACTGTGAGAAATGCTATGATATGGAATCAGAAAGCAGGAGTGAAGAAGACAGACATATTTCAAGGAGGAAATACTTTTCCATGGAGTCTGTGGAAGGCACTTAATAAAAAAAAAATGCTATTTGTCGTGAATCTCCAAATCACCATATTCTTTGAGTTCTAAAGCATATCTTTCCCACATTACATATCAAAAATAGGAAGTTTATGAATTTTTACTCCTTTTGAAAGCACTTATTATGTTAACTGTGTGTTTTGTAGTAAGGGTATTTTACTGTCAATAAAATATGGTATTAATGTGCTGAATTGGATTTCCTTTCTGAAGTTTACAAATGCCTACTCAGCAAGTTAGTAATACCTTTTCCAATCTCTTTCACTTGATACTACAACTTGGACTGTCTTCCCGAATCCTTGTACATTAATTTCTATTCCAATACATGGTGGATAAATAGCTGCTATAGCTTCCTCATAATACTTTTAGAGAAAAAATATTATCCAATACTCTGAATAAAAACAGATTCATAGTGCAAGTAGAAACAATACATATTCTTATGCTAACGACACATAGGAATACATACTATTAAGGCACTGGAGGCATTTCTGAGAACTGAATTAAAATTGTGAGAGGTAGCCCATGACTTTACATAACTAACAGCTAAATGGACTCCATGGGCCTAGTGACTCAGTTTGTCTTGAAATGCCTGTTAGTATCTGTGGTCCTAGTACATCACAACCTGGTGGCCTGAAACGACTATACCTCCCGAGCAATCTGCTCTCTGACAGAGCCTGGCTAGGTCGCCGAGCAGAACGAAGTCCAGTGAGTGAGAGGGTCATTTTTCATTAGTTTTGATCGTTTTCCACTGTTACAGGTGCTTCGAATATTCATTCTTGGCCTGATCAGCATGCTGTTATGATTTAGCCATTTTTCACTTTACCCCCGTGCGACACGTAAACATGGAAAGAGCTGGCATTTCGGTGCACTTATTTCTCTGGTTTCAGAAACAGACCGTTGGGATGGTTGGTTTCCATCGTCCTGCATCATGTTCACAAAGTCTGCTGAGAGAGCTCTCTTAGCAGCGTGTGCATGGGGCTCACACACGTTCAGCACTAGGAATGGATTATGCTGTTAGGAAAATACAGAAAGTCCAGGTAGAAGTCCACTGCAAGGCAGAGTAGAGCCCTCAACAGACACTTCGTCTTTAAATGTTTTCATGTATCTGCATCTTTTTAAGATGCAACGATCTTTAAAATGATGTTGTGCCCTGTATACAACACCATCACTTCAGAAGCCTTTGGTTAATTTGAGCACAATCGAGGGCAGATGAGAAAGCTGCCACTTGGTGAGCCAAAGCCATCCGATGCCAACTGCAATCAACCTAGCAAGCTGCCGAGTCCAGCTGTGAGAAAGACCACGGCGGTTACAAGCAATCGTTTCCTCCAGTGGATTCATCATTTTCAATTTTTTGGGTTGCATTTCCAGATTTGTGATAGTTGTAGTAAGAATGTTTTAATAGAGAAATATTTTCCCCAGGGGTTACTATCAACAACTTAGTGTATTAGTTTTTTCCCCCATCACTGATTCAAGTAGAAAAGCTCATCAGGCAAGAAATATTGTGATTACAAAGTCACATATAAATTATCGAAAGGGATCCAGCTTATCAAACCAGGACATCCAAGTGACTGTTTTCCTCTGGCTGCCTTTGTAACTCCTACTCAAAAAGCAAATTTCTGATTGATGGAATAGTTCTGAAGTTTCTTCTTAAAGGCATTTTTTGGGATGAGAGGAGGGTGTCAATAGGAATTGTTCACCTGCTTCACCAATAACTCTTGAATGACTACTTGACTGAGAAGAGAGAGGAAAAAACACACCAAAATGACACCAAGCAGGGAAGTACGGGAGCAGAGGGAGACAGTGAGTGAGGAGAAGACTCGGGCATCCAGTGCTTCCTCACTTACTCCAGGTCTGGCTAAACGGCGTCATCCCTGGTGAGTAATCTGTCACACAAGCACTCTCTTTCAATAGCCAGTTTTCACTCGTGCCTTCCAGCTGAAATCTTTCCCTCCTCTACACAGTCACCACTGCCTTGACTCCATACTTTGACTCTCACCTGGAAGAAATGGGGTGCCAATCACATCTCACCTGCCTCAGTTCCTCCCACCATGGAATGTTGAGATTTTTCTTTCTCTATTTTCCCTTTCTTGGGTGGTATACCCTTCGCCTCACTATTTACATACAATTGTACATCAATTCTCTAATTTAATGGATGATCACAGAATAACTCACTTTAGGTAGAATTTGGGGAAGTGTATTTTCTGGAATCATATGGGAGGGCTTGTGCTCCCCCTTTCATTTTCTAAAATTGAACCTAAAAAAAAAACAAACCAACCCAGAACTTCCAGGAGTTAACAGAGTTATCCTCCAAAACTGCCAATAGTAGAAGCATTACATTTAAAAGTACATTAAAAATTAATACCTTCTCCTCAAAGGACATTCTGCAATTGTTATACATACTTTTTTGTACATTAAGTGCTGTAGTCAAGACAGGAAGCTGGAGCTTCTGACTTATAGCATCAGTGGGAAAATGAAAAAAAATGAATTAAACCATTATTCTGAATAATATGGTACATGAATAGACTAGTTTGATATACAAAGCTTTTATTTATACCTTAGTTAAGGCGCCAATTCAACAAACACCTTGAGTTTTGAAATGACAAAAATGTAGGGATTACAAATATTAATCTCTTCCTTTAAATAAATCCCTTCCCTTTAAAAGCTTACAAAAGACTATAAAATCCCCCATTTTTGTGACTATAAATTAAACACTTCACCAAAAAAGCCCAATCAATTACACAGTCTCTCCTGCAAAGTTTGAGGATTTTAAAGAATCAGAAAGAAACAAGAGGCAATAAACTCACTATTAAGGCATTTAGCTTGGCAACTGATTTATCTCTTTTCCTTTATCTGCTTAGGGTTTTTATTTCACTGTGTGAGCAAATTTCCACTGACATGTTATTTTTGGAGAACAGCCAAGTAGTGAGGGGTGGAGGGCAGGGGAAAAGATCTCCTAAGATATCAAAGACCTGAAGGAAAAAAAGGAACTGGTGGAGTGACATTCGTGGTTTCAAAAATAATACACCTTCTCTGGTTTCCTGTTCGTTTATCAAAGGAAAGCTCTCTCGGTTTTCAGCTTTCATTATGAACGGGATGCATAGAATAATTCTGACCAAAATTATTTTCTGTATGTGATGGATAAAAAGAATTCTGACCCGAAAAATCACTTAAATGGTAGAAACATTCTCCGTGCCTGCACTGTGCTTTAAAAATATATATTTTTATTGATTTCAGAGAGGAAGGGTGTTGGGGCAGTGGGGGTGTGGGGAGAGATAGAAACACCAGTGATGAGAGAGAATCATTGATCGGCTGCCTCCTGCACACCCCCTACTGGGGATCAAGCCTGCAATCCGGGCATGTGCCCTGACCGGGAATGGAACTGTGTTCTCCTGGTACATCGGTCAATGCTCAACCATTGAGCCACACTGGCTGGCCTGCCCTGCACTTTCAAAGACCCCCTGAAATCATTCTGCTGTGGAACTGAACGTGGACAGACTGAGGGGTCTGCAGGTCACAGTAGCCTCCGTGGAAATGCTGAGGGACAACACCCACCCCCCCGAGGTGGCTACCGTGATCCACTGGTGTTCGCGCCAAATCTTCTGAGCAATTCCCACACAGTAGGGTCCGGAGATGAGTTTCATTAAATCGATTCCTCATGGCAGTCTCTAGAAGATATTTTTGTTTCAATGTACTTTCATGATTCCATTTCAGCTCCCCGTACAACAGTGCATCAACATCTGTCCTGGGGAGAGCACACCTTGGCAAATGGAGCCAGGCTGCTGCCAACAGGTAAACTGTGCCCCAGGTTCCCGTATCCATTCACCTTATGAATATTTACTCAGAGCTCACTAGTCCAGCGCTAGTTGGCATTTTAAAGAATAATTAAGACAGAGTTGTGTCTTCAAGGACTCTAGACAAAGGACTATAATGTAGGCTCTCACCTGAGAGCCCTGACAAGGTGCCAAAGAGCCATCAAAGGGAGAAGATGCTATTTCCTTCCAGTGGAACCTTGGGGGGCTTTGGGAAGGAAGCAAGTGGCATTGAGGCCTGGCCTGGAGGGATGGAAGGAGGAAGGACACTGTTGGCCGTTAGGTGGCCGAGAAGTGGTCAGGACAGAGGAAGACAGCATGGCTCTGTGGAAAGGGCAGAGGGATGTCCAGTTTGGCCAGGGTGTGAGTTGAGAGAAGGGAAATTACAGGAGAGGAGGCGACAACCAGACCCTGATGCTGCCAGGGGTGAGTGGCTGGAGTGGGACTATCTGAACATCTTCAGGGAAGATTCTCTGTGAGGAATACAACTGCTTGAAACCTTGGGAAAAGATGACCAAGCTGGCTATTTAGATTCATTTCCTTCTTCAACATTTTGAACACACACTTGTATCTGACGATCTTTGCAATGTAGGTTGTGTTGAATAAGATATAAAAGTTTACAAGAGGGAAGAGTAAAAAAAAAGGCAACAATATAAAAAATACTCAAGGGGAACACACGACCCACGGAACCACATGAGCTGGCACTGGCATCGAAGAGAAAGCAAAAGCAATAAAAACGGGCCTCCACCCCCTGCTCTCCACTGTGGCACAGGAGAAAGGGATACTGTGTCCTCGAACAACACCCCAAGGCCCCCGTTACGACATGAAAATATTTATAGCGCCGGTGCTTTCGCTCTGGGATTGCGTGTTTTCCTTGCAAATATTTAACTTATGCTTTTGTGAGCCATGGCACATGGTGTGAAGAAAACACTATGATCAAAGAGGATATTGTGGGTCAATTCACTTGGTCCCAAACGACTGTTTTTAGAACATATCCAATTAAAGGTACCTATTACCACTAATCATTGAGACCAAAGAAATGTGATTTTTTTAAATATTTAAGCTACTGAGAGAATGTATTTTGAAATAAAAGTTGCCCAGATTATTGGAGTGTTTTACTTCTTCATTTAATAAAAGATTTGTTTATGTCCTTTGTTAACAATGACTCTAAGTTGTTCTGGGAAACACATCACTGGACCGTGGAGGAGACCCTGCCCTGCCCTCCTGGGGGTAAAGCCAGTGAGGACCCCAATCTCTGAGCCAGGAGTTGTCCAGCTTTCTTCCCTCCACGCCTCACACTTACGCTGGACAACATCCAAGCATCACAACTCCAGAAAGTCACACGTCTCCTGGACACTGACTCAATCCCATTTTAACAAATGCGCTTTATAGAAAAATTAATTTGCTAAAGAAGTGCACTCATTAGTGGGTATTTTTCAATATGACTCTGATTAGAGACTCAAGACTCTTAAAAAAAAAAAAACAACACAACACACTCAATATTACTCCAAATCCTGTGTTTGCTGATAAAAATTCCAGAACCCGTAGTTATTTGTAGATGGCGCATCTGATCCTCCAGGGAAAATGCCAGTCTTAATAGAGTGTCCATGAGACTATAGCGTGCCTTTCCTTAATGCCCAGGGAGGTGCACTGGCAAAAAAAAAAAAAAAAAAAAATGGTCTCTTTGCCTGAGCTCTGTCTCCCTTTCCTGGCTAGACAGTTTGGAGCAAGAAATGGGACTGTGGTTTCTGTGGAACTTTAATCTCTCCTCTTAGGCAACATGCACTGTTGGATCTCATTTTGAATGGGACTATTTAGATTTGAGTGGGAGGTGATTGAGGACGGATAGAGCCATCATGAGACGAGGTGGTTTGGATAGATCTGGAAGGTAGGTTTTAGGAGGCAATGCCACCGGATGTGCAATTGACATCAGAAGGCATCGGTGGGAGGCTAAAACAAGTGGTACAGACAGGGAAGGAGGGGGGCGGGGTTGGAGACATCTCTCAGGGGCCACCTCCATGGGCAAGTGGAGCTGCAGAGGCAGGTGGGTGGCAATAACTGGAAGCTGTAGTTGCAGGGAGATAGGACCTCGCCACGGATGTGGGAGTTTAAGGAGCACGACTCACATGCCAGTCAGGGCTCAGTCTGAGAGTAAGAACCAGTGGGGTTATATAGATATACAGTTGGTTTACAGTTGTTCATATGGAAAATAATATAATGAAAAATAATACAAGACGAAACTCTGTTTCCCGTGCTCACAACTATAAACTGCTTTTGCCACACCCTGGATGTATACACATATGCTATATGCGATATGTCAGTATAAACATATATTTATCGTGAGGAGCTGGCTTATCTGATTGAAATCTGCAAGGCAGGCCGCCAGGAAGGGCATCCCAAGCAAGAGAGGAAGCTGCAGGCTACACAGCATCCCTTCCCCAGGAAGTCTGCCTTCTACTTCTAAGGCCTTTCAGCGGATTGACTCAGACTCACCCGAAGTAGGAACTTGAATCCCCTTGAGGAGCTACCTCTCGGGAACACCTACATTAGTGTTGGGATGAATAACTGGGGACTCCCGCCTCATCAAAACTGATCACAGCTCAGGTCTGGGGAATGGAGAAGAGGTGGAAATCCAACCTGGAGGAACTGCGCCTCTAAGCTAAGAGGAAATAGTGTAGGACCTGCAGTAAGCCTGCTGAGTCAAAGGCAAAGTTATAGAAGCTAGGAGATGAGGAAGACAATTTGGGAGAGGGGAAGTCGAAACCAAGATACGGGGACCACACCAGCAGCTTGGTGGTGGCTTTGTGGAAACTTTAGGAGTGGAATAGTACTTTTGAACCTGGGGCAATTTTGCACCGCTTCCCACAAAAAAGGGCACTTTGGTTGTGGAGGGAACTGCGTGCCATTGGCATTTAATAGTTAGAGACCAGGGATGTAGATGGAACTCCCCACAATACACTTACTGGCCCCTACAATAAAGAATTATCCAGCCTCGAATGTCAGCAGTGTCACATTTGAGAAACCCTGGAATAAAGTGATAAATATAAGTAGAATGCATTTAATATTCAGTCTATATGAATCCCTAACTTTATATAATTACTGACTATCTACAGAGCTTGTGTGGAAGAAAGAAGTCGAGGAGGAAAGAAGAAGTAGCCCTGTCTTTTCTCTGGAGACAGCAGGGTGTAGTGGCAGGAATATGACTTTAGGGTGAGGGGCCATAAGTTCAAAGACAACTCTGACATACACCATGCGCACCTTCAGCACAACGCTTAACCTCATGTATGATCCATTTACTTATCTATAAAATGAGAAGAATGCCTACTCAGAGTTATTGAGAGTGCTTGTGGTATCACTAGCTAAATGCCCGTTACTGTTACCCTAAGAAAGCATTTGGGCAGCTATGACGAAATCCAGCTAAAAGAGAATAAGACCATGAGTTAAGCAATGCCACTGCCAAGGTGTAGAAGGGATTGGATTTTAGAAATATTTCTTAGGATCCATAAGACTTGCTGACCCACTGGATGGAGAGGAATGGAGAAGAGTTGTCAAGGAAGGCTACAGTGGATGGCTGTTGTCACCATGAGCTGACCTATGAAATCCACAAAGAGAACCCAGTTTGTGGGGGAATATACTGAATTCAGTTTCAGACATGAAACCTGTGAGTACTTTCTAGGACTGCTGCATGGCGATAGAGAGCCACTTTACATATATCGTTTCATTTAAAGTTTGAACCTCATAACAACCTTTATTACCTGCAGTTCTTAGATGAGGAAACTGAGGCTCAGAGAAGCTAAGGGAATTATTCAAGACCGTAAAGACTGTAGGAGGTGGAGTTTTGACTCCAACTCTCAATAGGATTTTAAAAAGGAAAGTACCAAGTGTAATCAGTGACCAATGAGTGGAAGGCTAAGGTCTAGCTTTGGTTGGGTTGTCTGTGAGGGGTTTCAGCTGTTCCTCAACGGTTGTGGAGGGTTGAGGAAGGTGCAACATTCCAGTAAAGGCTCTGAGGATGGAGCAAGCAAGTTGAGCTGAGGAGTCAGGACACACACGGCCGTACGGATTGGTGAGGCCATTGGGAGCGGGAATGTTTTGTAGATCATTAACTACGTGAACAAAGGCTGTCAGAAAAGCTTGAAACAAAAATATATACAGGCATTGCCAATTCAAAATAAATTTGCAATGAAGATAAGTCATCTGTGAAATGATCATGCAAATCGATGGAAAGATATGAACGAACACATTTTGATTTACCCATAACTTCTGAGGAACACATGTACTGAGACTCATTTTCATCTCGGAACATTGGTGTTACTTCTTTCCAATAGCAAAGTAAAGCATGCTGTTCCGGGGAAGAACCCTCAAAAGACTGGGTTTTCACAGGTTTGTTTTTCACAGTTGTAATGTTTCCGAAGACTTAATTTTGGCCGTGAGACACATATGCAAAAGTGCACTCAAGAGGAAAAAATCTGATTTTGAATGTAGATTTTCTACATCTAAATATCTGAAATTTTCAATGAAGCAGCCCCGAACTTCTGTCTGGTTCTTGGGGGAATGAGAGTCTTTGGTGGCCCATGTTGTGTGGTCCAAGGACCTCTCCCCACTGGATGGAACAACATGTTGAGTCTTCAAGACCTTCAGAGAAGAGATGGACTATATGGCAACTCATCTTCCATATTCTTAGAACCTCTCCCAATATTCAAGTTTCTTTCATTTTGGGGTTCAGTAAGGTGCTTTTCATTTTGCCAATGCATCATTAATTCCCCCCATGCTTTCATAGGGCTGCCATAGGCAAACGTTTGCTCTAAGATTTTGTAATCCAATCCCTCTATATCTCTGGTTATACCTCTTTAACTTCTAACTGTACTTAGATATGTTTCTCTCTTTCTCTTATTTCCCCTGACAGGCTCTAGAGGTATTTCTCTAATTTATAGCCTTTTAAAAAGATTTAAATATACTTTCTACTCTTTTTATGTTTCATTTCATTAGCATGAGTTTCTATCTTTATAAATTTTTTTCTTAGCTTCTTTTGTTTTGTACTTTTCTTTCTAAATTTTTGTACTTTAAATTCTTCCTCCCTTCCTGTCTTTCTTCTTCCCTTCCTTCCCTCCTCATCTCCATTTTTTACTTCCTCCCATTCTTCCTTAGTTTTTGTTTTCCTGCTTCTCTGATCATACATGTTGCTAGTTTCCAAATGTTGCTTATGGGAGTAGGGCCAAGATTTCTTTGGGGGTTTGTCTCTTTGTAACTTGTTTTATAATTCTATTTGATTATGACTAGATATAGTTATAACAATCTCTATTGAAGAAAAATATATTAAGGTTTTTTACAAAAACAAACAAACAATGATTTTTTGTGATTGTTTCCTGATACATACACAAGAGCACATTTCTAGAAATCTATTTGAGGGGTTGGGCATATATCTACTAAATGAAGTTTATTGATTGTGTTGTTCAATTCTTCTATGTCTTTACTTATTTTGTCTATTTGAACTTTCAATTCAGAAAGAGGTATATTCAAAATGCCCATAAATTGATGTTTTTATCAAGTTCTCCTGGCCTCTCTCATTTTCATTATTTGCTAAGGGTTTGGTCCTATACTGGTTTGTGGACAGTATTTATTCTTTATAAGTTTCATCTTTTATAACTGCTTTATATACTGTATCCTTTTGTGATGCTCCCCATCTTAAAGTCCACGGTCCCCATATATCATTAGTATTGCCACTCTGGCTCGCTCTCTCTCTCTCTCTCTCTCTCTCTCTTAAATATATATTATTGGTTTTAAAAAAACATATTTTATTGATTTTTTACAGAAAGGAAGGGAGAGGGATAGAGAGTTAGAAACATCAATGAGAGAGAAACATCGATCAGCTGCCTCCTACACATTCCCTACTGGGGATGTGCCCACAACCAAGGTACATGCGCTTGACCGGAATCAAACCTGGAACCCTTGAGTCCGCAGACCAACGCTCTATCCACTGAGCCAAACTGGTTAGGGCTATATTATCGACTTTTGTTACAGAGAGGAAGGGAAAGGGATAGAGAGTTAGAAACATGGACGAGAGAGAAGCATCGACCAGCTGCCTCCTGCACACCCCCTACTGGGGATGTGCCTGCAAACAAGGTACATGCTTTTGATTGGAATGGAATCTGGGAGACTTCAGTCCCCAGGCTGACGCTCTATCCAGTGAGCCACACCGGCTAGGGCGCCACTCTGGCTCTCTTATATTTGATGTCCAGTAGGCATTTCCTTTTCTTGATGTTCAAATTCCTTTATCACTTTGTTTTAAATGCTTTCTGTAGGAAGCATCAAGCTGAATTTTCTTTTTAACCCTCTGTAATGCCTCTGCCTTTTAATGGGAGATGCTCCTTTATACATGTTTAGAGTAATAATTGAAATACTTGACTTTGTTCCTCCCATTTCTCTTTATGCTATTACATATTTTACTTTGCATTTATTCATAGTTTTCTGGGATCCCTCAAGTTATTATTTTCTTCTCTAATTTTTCCTGATTAATTAAAAGTTCTGTTCTGACACTGGCAGAGTTCGGCCCGTTGACTGAAGGGTCCCAAGTTTAACTGCAGTCAAGGTCACATACTTTAGTTTCAGGGTCCATCCCCAGCTGTGGTCAGATGTGTGTGGGAGAACACCAATCGATGTGTCTCTCTCACATGATGTTTCCCTCTCTGTGTCTCTCCCCCTCCCTTTCACTCTCTCTAAAAATCAGTGAAAAAGTATCCTCAGATGAGGATTACTAACAACAATAGTTCTGCTCTGACTTTCTATTCCTTAAAGATGGCTTACCCTTTCCCAACACTTATGCAGGCCCAAATTTATCCACTATTATTTGAAAAATATATGTAACTACCCCCCTAGCGTCCCTCTCTCCATAAGGTGAGACTTGTATAGTATGTCCCCTTCCCTTTTTTCTCCCCTTCCTTGTATCCCTTGTTCCCCAGAGAGACACTGGGAATCATTGCTCACCATCCCAAAATTGTAGGTTTTACTACATTTTTGTTCATATTTCTTTCTTGCATTGATTCCCTTTTCCTTTTCTGGAATACTGCCCACTGGCATTCTGGTCTTCCGGATCTCACTTGCTGTTCTTATCTTTTCTCCCCATGTGTTCACTTGTGTACGTTGAGTATGAGCATAAGATAAAAACACATTTCAGGCCACTAATTTAGATCCCAACGCTGCCTTTTTCTTCTTCAATTTACCTATGGATTTTAAACTTACAAATTTCACATGTATTTTTGTCATTTTTTTTGTTTTTCTTATTGTGCTTGATTCTTATTTGCTAATGTTATGATACCCATGTGACCACAAGCCCAGCCTCCAGAGTGCAAAGAGAAATGTTAATGCCCAGTCACCATCTCCCAGAATCCCCTCTACGTGATACTTAGCAAACATATATGAAAGCGATCTTTCAGAAAGACTTTCTGTTTGGGTTGATCTCTATAAATATAAATTACCAGCTCAATTAATTTTTAACATATACATGGTTAAGTAGCATCAGGCAGATATAAATTATGAGCTAAAATTTTCCTAGAGTTAAAAGCAGCAACTGAAAAAATAATAAGGTAATGTTTTATTCATGTTAGTCTCCCATCCTTAGGACAATGACCTGAAATTCTCTATAAATACCCTCAGATATTAGACAAAAACAAAGTTAGTGCTTGTGCAGTTTTTATGATATCTCAAAGCTTAATAAAAGTCTCTATCAAAGTCTCAGCATAATGGAGAAAATCACAGGTTGGTTGGTTCCATTTGTACCATTTTGACCTAGGCCTCTTAGTTCCTAGCTGCTAGAATGAATAAAAACAAGACTGGACAAAACAAAAAAGTATGTTCACTCCAGTGAGACACATTATTTTTAAGGGAAGAGAAATCAACCATTATCCAAAGGCAATATTTGTCCTAAACATTAAACATTCATGTTTAACAACACTCAGTACAGTTTTCTGAGGACCTACGAGAAATTCACAGTCCAGATATTTATGGCAATGAAATCCATGGTGCTCTGTGGGCCTACTTAACACATAACTCATCTTCTTGTCTTTGAAAGTGTTTTCAGAACTCTTGCATAAGTTTATTACAAAAGAACTTTTTTGACCAAAATGTTGGAACCATGTATCTAGCTTTAATTATCACTTCTGTGGGGCAAAATTGAGAACTATAAAATGAATTTTTAAATGCTATCTGAAACAGGTATATATACCAAATGCAACAGTATACATATGTGAAATGGTCACAAGATACATAAATGAGAATAATTAGAAAGAAAGGTATTCAACTCTCAGGGTAGAAAACTAGCCTGTCAAGTGAGTCTTTCCATTTTGAAGGCTGTTATCTCTAACATATTCTCTAGTGCATATTCATGTAGGCAGAGGAAGGACATTTGGTTTGGCAGAAGAATCTCTTGAGTCAAAATAATTCCAACTCTCCCGAATTCTGAGCTGCTCGCTGCATATCCCATCTGGTGCTTCTCCAGCCTCCCACAATCAACTCAGCCAGATTTGAACACATTTTCTTCTCTCCTCTCCTCCCTCAGAACTCATCCTTCCTCTTAGCACAGCGGTTCTCAACCTGTGGGTCGTGACCCTTTTGGTGGTGAAATGACCCTTTCACAGGGGTCGCCTAAGACCATCCTGCATATCAGATATTTACATTACGATTCATCACAGTAGCAACATTACAGTTACGAAGTAGCAACGAAAATAATTTTATGGTTGGGTCACAACATGAGGAGCTGTATTTAAAGGGCCAGAAGGTTGAGAACCACTGCAGCAGCCTCTCTATATGTTGGAATTTCTATCTAGTCACTCAAACTGGGAACTCACTTCATCTTCCCGCATTCCTTAACTCCACCTGCACAGGGATCGCTCACTTGTCCCTGAACACCCGAGGCTCCTGGCTTTGCACGTTCTGTTTCTTTTACCCAAGACTTTCCCAAACAAATTGTACTTGAAGAAGTACGCTTTATCTTCAAGGTTTACTTTTCACACCACTGCCCATGGGTTGGTGTTGTAGGGGAGCCAAAGTTATCTCCCCAAAATGGGTCTCTGGCATGAGGATCATTTTAGGCTGATTATTGTTAAGAAACAGAAGTCTCGGGAAGTTTGTCTTCTTACTGCCCCCCTTAACTGCCTGAAGGACTTAGTTAGGGAGGTTGTACCAGGAAGAGAGCTGTCACCAAAGACTTTTTACATCAGAAAGATTCCTCTGCGTGGCCTGGGGAACGTCCCCTTACCAAACCTTTGCTCTTCCCACCACCCTGTGTACCATGTTTTCCCATAGAAGTCCCAGAGGCTCCCTCCTTCTTCTTAGCTCAGGAAGGCATATAAGCTTCAATTGTCTGACTGTCTGGAAACCTCATATCTTTGCGGTTTCTGTAAATGAAATTAAGTTTGTTTTTCTCCATCTAAACGGTTTTATGTTAATTTGATTTTTGGACCAGCCAAAGAACTACAAGGGTAGAAGGACAATGTTTCCTCTCCTACCATATCCCCAAGTATCCTAATCAGAATTCATTATTCGGTTTCCTGTGCTTTCATAGATCTTTGTTTATATATCTTTGTTTTGTTCTGACTATATATTGTTTATTTTACATGTGTCTATCTGTCTCTTTGGGATCATAAGCTGTAGTGGCTGGTGGTTAGGTCTCAATGATCTTTTGATTCCCTAAGTTTAAGTGCGGAGTCATATGAGAATAATATAATAATCAGCAAAAACATATGCCAATTCTAAACCCATTATAGTACAAGCATACTATTTTAATGAAATCCGGAATCCATGAGGGAGAAGTCGAATAATTTGGGATTTTCACAAAAGAGGAGACTTCGATTTTTGTTCCTTACTCACTAGATACCAGATGTGCCAGAAACCTGCTCTCTGATTTCCCCGGCAACAATCCTGCATCACTGTCACTGTCATTCTCCTCTCATATTTGCAGATACGAAGGTTCAGAGGTTAAGTAACTTGCCAAAGACCATTTAACTAGGAAGCGAAGAACATGATTTTGTTTCTGCTTGGCTTTGAAGAGTGATAAAAAGTGTCCCTGTGATTTCTTTTCCTTTTCTTGATACACCCCTTTGTACTAGCTTCCTGTTGCTGCTAGAACAGACCACCACACACTTAGTGGTTTAAAACAACACACATCCATTCTCCTATAATCATGGAGGTCAGAGATCTGAAATGAGTTTTAAGGAGCTGAAATCAAGGTTGCCAGCCAGAGTGCTTCCTTCTGGAGGCTCCGGGACATTCTGATTCTTGCCTCTCCCCGCGTCCAGTGGGTCATGTCCCCATCATCCCGGTCACTGATTCTGTGACCACAGAGCCTCCTTGTACCTTTCACCTCCTTGCCTGCCTCTCACAAGAAACCCTGTGCTTACCTCGGGCCCACCTGGGAAACCCAGAAAAATCTCCCCAGTTCAAGAATCTTAAATAATCACACCTATATTGTCCCTTTTGCATATAAGATGACTTTTTACAGATTCTGGCAATTAGAATACAGGCAAGTCAGGGCAGGGGTATTATTCAACCTTCCATACCTTAGAGCTGAAATGGAAATTAGGGAATACGACCTTTCAGCATCATAGCAGCACAGGGAGCTAAGGGCTCAATAATGGGGTTGAATCAGGAATGTTGGATTCTGCAAGCAGTGAGGTATAAACAGAGACACTTGTGCACACAGACACCTGAGCCACAGATAACTGTGAAACACATGCCTAACTCTTATTGATTTTATACAATATAAAATCAACTTGACGCTACTCATGGCGGAGAAGTGGTCAGAAAACCCCACAGCCATTTGCTTTAGAAATTAAAATCTATAATAATAAAAGCATAATATGCTAATTAGACTGGACGTCATTCCGGATATCCTTCCGGACATCCTCCGGACAACCTTCTGGATGAAGCCCGGGCTGGGAGGGAAACCCGGGTCCCAGGTGCCAGAGGGAAGCCGGTGCCAGCAGCTGGGGGAAGGATGGTCTACTCTTGCTCAAATTTCATGCTTCAGACCTCTAGTGTGTGTTATATAATCCACTTATCTGTGTACTGGTGCCTTTTGACTTTAAAAAAATGTCCTAGCCCGAGCTGTTTTGGCTCAGTGGATAGAGCGTCGACCTGCGAACTGAAAGGTCCCAGGTTCAGTTCCAGTCAAGGGTACGTGCCCAGGTTGTAGGCTCGATCCCCAGTGGCGGACTTGCAGGAGGCAGCCGATCCACCATGATTCTCTCTCATCATGGATGTTCCTATCTCTCTCTCCCTCTTCCTTCCTGTCTGAAATCAATAAAAATATATTTAAAAAAAAGAAAAAAGAAATGTCCTATGGTGAAAACTCCCTACAGAAATGCTCCCTTTCCTGGAAGGGCACCCATTGTGTCTCTCATTGTGCCTGAATGGTAAGACGGCTCTCTTTAAATTCTTCTTCTGCAAGTGAACTAATCATTAGAGCCACACACGTGATCGACTGGCAGTTAAAAGACTCAAATGTCAAGATGTTTTTATCAGTACCTTCCACGGTAACATTCAGATTGAATAGTTCTCTGCTTTATGTCAAATTGTTGGCCTGGGTTTTTTTCTCCTTCACAAAACAGAAATTGCTTACATGCTAGCACAAACTACCTTGTCCTCTTTTCACCTTCCCCTGCCCCTGAAAAGAGATGAGGGGACATAGTGTCCCATTGATGATGAAGGCCCATTAGCCTTGAGAAGCAAATATGCCCCCTGTGTGTACCCAGTCTGTGGTGGCAACAGAATTCCACTTGGTGTTCGGTGGGAAAAGGAGTGTTTTAGAGCCAGTCTAGTGCATTTTCAAATTTCCTACCATATACATTCAGCTCCTAAGCTGCTCACTTACTTGCTGGCATATATCCCATTTTCACATGCAATTTATTTATCAATCACAGGGAATAAGTGGACAGGCATCTAGCTGTTTAGGAAAATAAATTCACATTTTTTGAGGATATGCCTTACTGTGGATATGGGCAAAAGTACAGGGGTGGGTAAAAGGAGGTTTACAGTTGTGTGTATGGAAAATAATATAATAATTAATAAATAATAATAATAATAATTCAAGAATAAACTCACTGTTTCATGCACTTACAACTGTAAACCTACCTTTGTCCATCTCTGTATATATGTAGACATCTCAAACCACCAGTGAGGTTTCCTTTTTTAAAGATAGATTATAGAAAGTAGCCCTGGCCAGTGTTTCCCAGGGGTTAGAGTGTCGGACTATGCACTGAAGGGTCGCAGGTTCAATCCCTGGCCCTGGTTGGGGCTTGTGCGGGAGGCAACCAATTCATGTGTCTCTCTCACATCGATGTGTTTTTTTTTTTTCTCTCTCTCTCCCTCTACCCTCCATCCCTTACAAATGGAGAAAAAAATCCTGAAGTGAATTAAAAAGATAGATTATAGAAAATAATATTCTTCTCCATGTTTCCCAACTTGAATGCTTCTATTAATTTTTCTTTACTATGAACGAACCTACTGCTCTGCTCCATAATCAGTAATATAATGACCTATCTAAAGTGCCATATGTCATCAAACTCTTTGGCAGCACAAACCTCTTTGAGACCCATTATTCGGTGACAGCAGTGTATCCTTGAATAAACTTCATTATCTATATGCTCGAATCCATGAACATCTGTGAATGAAGAGATAGCATATTGATTCTGTGACGGCCCTTCACTGTGATGTGGGTGGCTTTACACCAGCCTACAATTTCAGTGGCCTGCTGCAGTTCAGAAATAAAAAAATCGTTATCTGGAAACCTCTCAAACCAACAGAAAGGTAATCAATTTTTTATCTGTGGTCAGGTACTGGAAGTCAGTGGTGGATTTTCTGCCCTCAGTGCTCTCGTCATCTTGTTAAAATACTTAGGGAGCTTCCCTGGGAGATGCTGTACCTAGATTGAGCCTGTTCACATTGGGAACTGAAAAGTCCGCTCTTTGTATTCTGTTAGCCACCAGCGTATCTCTGTTAAAAGTTAAAACATTTTGTAGCTTTGATAATGGAAAGATTGAAATTTACCTTCAAACTCAAATCTAGTTATTAAAAAATAAACCATTTAAACTTCTGAAATAAAGACCTAACCTTTACCTTTTTGCAGACTCTACATCTTGGCTCCAAAAACTATGAGGATGAGAGGAGGTATTTGGTTGCAGTCTTCTGGGACACAACAGGTTTGATGGGCTAGAGGGGATTCCAGGGAGTGCAAAGTTACGGCCAAATCTTTACACCCCGGGAGGTTACATACTTCTCTCTGTAGCATCCTAGCTGCTGACATTCATCTAACTTGTCCAGCACAGCCTCAGAGTTCATCTGGAAGGGACACAATGGCCATAATAGTATCCATTATAGCTGCTATTCTTCTCAATCGTCAAGGCACAGTGAAAGCATGGGGATGAAGCTGTGCCTTGATTGGCTGTTAAATTGCGATCAATAAAAAGTATTTGTACCATAATTTTACAACCAGGCAAGAGCTGGCCATCCTGGTGGTAAGCCAGCATGTACATACCATCAAAGCTAAAGTGTCTCACTTGGATAACTGAACTGAATTTTCTTTAAGACAACGGGGTACAATAGAAGTTACATTAAAAAACAACAATGCCCTAGCATTTTTCTGCCACTGGGGTAAAAATAAATAACATAGGAACAAGGACAAAGTCCAAATAAGAATGGTTACTTGTCTCTAACTTATAGCTGAGCTACATCATTAGAAAAGAAAACCAACACTCTTCTCCCCAATAAATCTACTCGTAGGTGAAAATGATAAAGGACCAGATAGTAAGCATTTTAGGCACTGTGGGCTCTATACAGTCACGATTGTATATTATTATTTTTTACACAGCCCTTTAAAATATAAAAACAGTCCATGGGTCAGCCTCACTGCAGCAGACTGCGGACGCCTAACTTATGTGAATGCTCACAGTTGTGAATCTCAATAAAAGTCTCATTGGTCTCCTGTGTACCACCTGCCCCCACCTGGAGCAAGGGTCTGGAGGGTGTCACTAGCTTCTAGACTGATGCTCAAAATTAAATGTAAGCAATAGTCCTTGGCCTATTGTGCCTATTTGCAGACGTTCTTGGCTTTGCAGAACCTCTCACTGTTTATTTCTGACTTTCAGTCTTGTAGAGGGTCTCAGAGAAAACAAAAAGGTAGAAAAAGAGATCTCTGCCCCAAAGGCCACAAAAACGCTGAGAATACTGGCTTCCAAACACGCATATACGCAATACCTGATCAGTGCCTTCCACTGCCGGGGCAGCCTGCCTATGACGACAATGACCTAGTTGTCCAAAAAGAACTACTGGGAGCTTCTGCTTCATTATAACCTTGAGCTACTTCTTCTCAGCTGCTTCCCAACTTACCATGACACAAGTCTTTGGACATCATGGTGTTATTTCCTCTTTGGCAGAAGTAATACTGCAAGAGGCATCTTTTCAATGAGTTGCTACATTCTGGAAATGTCACCTTGCATTTAACATTCAAGGAACGCACTCATATTTTATTCATCATGCTAAGAGCAATACTGGAAAACATTTATTGAGCGCCTACTATATGCTAGATACTCTTCTAAGAGCTTTCGTAAATTCCTCCTTTAATCCTCACCATAATCCTAACAAGTAGGTGCCACTGTTATGTCCTTTTGACAGATAAAGAGAGAGCCAGGGAGTTAACCACAGTCACCAGAACTGTCCCGTCTTTGCCATACTCTAGGTAAGTTATTCTAAGTTCAAAGAAATGTCTTATTTCTTGTATGCCCAGACTGGCGTTCTTGGTAAGATTTTTTTCCAAATGGTTTTGACCATAACTTGTTCAGCTGGTGGTCATGGTCCAATCTACATAGACTATCTAGACAACCTTGTTACATCATTGTATGCTCTTGAGTGGCTCCCACTGGAATCTAGTTCACACGGATATCACCATTGTTTTTTTATAACTTAGTTGCCAACCCCGAACAATATGTGTATTTCACAGGAAAATCTTAATTTCAGAAGTCTGACAATCCTGGGCCTGCGTTCCAGCAGCGCACTCATTGGCTCCATCAGCTGCCTTCATCCGGGCCAGTGCTTTCCAGTTTGCCTGCCTCCACAGACCACTCCCTGCTTGGCATCACTGGCTCACCTCCTGAGGGCTTTTAAATTTGCAACTCCTAGTAGGCACACTGCTTCTGACTCGTTCACCCAAATAGAGAACTTCATGCTGCGATTCTTTCAGAAAATCCATGGCGCTAGTCAAAGCATGCCGTGTCAGAGACTTACATCCTCGTCAGATCATTTAATAGCCTCCCCATGCTCATCTGTCATTATCCCGGGCATTTCTCAGCCGAGGAAGCATTTGGCAGGGTCTTAATGTGCTAGGCGCTTACCGTTCCTCCCTGCCTTGGACAGCTGCATCAGCTTTCTTCCTGCTTCGGTAAGACCTGTCTGAGGACATTTGCTGGTGTGTTTTATGAAAGCCTGCAAAAGTAATTGTCAGAAGTGATCATGCTTTGATTAAATAAATACGCGATCGAGGAGTTAGGCCCGCAATTTAAATATGGTAGGAATAATTTGCGAGCCTATCTGTCAACCTTTTGCAGTGGCTTTAAATGGTAGTTACGTCTGTGGAAGCACCATCCTATTTTGCAAATCTGACAGCAATGGCTGTTTCCTGATTGTACCTGACATTATTCTCCACATTGTTTTATGCCAATCACATTTACTGCAAATTGCTTATTACTTTCTTGCTGAAAATGGCAACGTGTATTTATTTAGCTTTTTACTTTAGAATCAGCAGGCTATCACTTGCTTTATTAATCAGAGCCACCCCTGAGGATTATAGCCACTGGTTTCAAGTTTATCTAATTGCTGCTGCTCAAAACTGAAGAATCAGTAATGCGGCAATGGCATCTCCCTTGAGGAATTATTGTTCCTAAGGATGTTATATTTGCCACTGGAAGAAAGAGAGCCTACCAATTCCTATATATAATTGAAAGTACTGCATAAGTAGCTTTCTAAATTTTGTTTTAGTGGTTACTCCTGTGGAAAGAATTCGGCTGACCTTCTTTTATGCATCCTATCTTCTTTGTTAAGTTCTTACTACTTATCAAGGTTTTTTTTCCTCTTGTATTTCCGGGGATCTCCCTGCAGGCACGGTTACATTTGTTACCAAATTAAAACTACATTTGTTAACTCACACACCATCGTTTTTATTAGTCCAGCAGAGAAGTCGATATTTCTAATTTGTTGCCTCTGGATTCATGCCAGTTTTGATATATAAAATCAGCCCAACCAGGCCACATAATATACACTAAACCAAACCTATAAAGAAGGGAAATGGAAGTCACAGTAATTACTTGGAAACCAGAATGGAAAGCAAGCTGAAGTCACAGAGTTATACCAGCCTGCATTGATTCTAGACTTTGGAAAAGTAATGCACCTCAAAGCATTTAGGATTCAGAAGAGAAGGGGGTGCTGAGTCCCCTTGTCCTGTGAAGCTCACAGGGTCCCTTCTCTGGCACTGGAATGCTTTTCCAGTTGGGAATGGGGAATCCCAGTGCAAAGTCAAGATAGTAGGGTTCCAAGTCAGCTCCCGCTCGTATAGGACTCAAGTTGCTTCTCTTTGCTGTGCCTTAGTTTCCTCATTTGTGAAGCGAGGGGTTGGTTAAGGCTTAGCTCTTATATTATCAGCTCCTAAATTCCATAATTCTGATTCCTCAGGGTAAAAAAAACCCCCAAAACATATATAAACACACCTATTTTAGTAGATGCTTTATCATATTCTCTTCAAGAAAAGGAAGAAAATGGAAAAGAAAGAATAAGTAGCAGTAAAAGTTTTAGCAATGAGAATTGCTGAAAATTGTAGATTCTATCATCCATTTCCCCTACTTCCTTTGTGAACCATAAATGACTCCTAGAGAAAATACATAGAGAAAGCCTGTTTCAAATTTATCCCCGCAGTCACAAAACATAGGTAGGGTTATTGCCTTAGAGTTCTGCCTCTTATCAAAATATTATCTGGGCTACCGCATGGTTATGCCAGAGAAGCTCCCATAATAGGAAATAATGTATGGCAATGACAAACGCTCACTTGCATTCTAGCTCTTATGAGTGCTACCTCATTAAAAATAAATGATCACTGAAAAGCCCATGGCGATGAGTCGAAAACACATATTCAGACACGTTCAATATGGTGTCTTCTTTCTCCTTCCCAGTTTCTTGTGCAAATTTTACTTGTTAATGCCTATGAACTAAGTAGAAGATTACACATTGTATATATTATGATGGGAGAAACACAGGGAGTATCAGAGTTAAATATATATATGTTTTGCTGAAGGACTGAATTAGTCACTCAAATAGAGTCTAAAATAATAAATCACAAAACAGCCAGAGGGCAAAGGTGTGTCAGCTTGGCCCAAAGGTGAGGAGACAGCAGACTCAGGAGCCCTATCTGGGCTCCAGGACTCCTCTCTGTTCTCCCCGGGGGGCCTTTTGGTCATCATGTCTCTGCCTTTTTTCTTTCCTCCAGTTTGACGCTGTGAAAGGAATGTCGGCCATGGTGAGCAATGCAGCTGCGTCATCAGAAGCAGTGTAAGCTTCATCAAGCTCTTTTAGGATTGGGAGAAAGAGGACAGGAAAAAAGATAAAAATAGAATCTTACAAAGCAAAGGGGAGGGAGCACATGTGGAGATAGTGAAAGCCTCATGAACCGGGCCCATGGTGCCCTGTTTTTACCAATGACATGACCAAGTTGCATCAACCACTGCGTGATGGCTTGGTAACTAAGCAACAGTCATCCATCAGCCTCCAAAAGAACGGAGGTCACCACTCTTCATTTAGGCCAACGCAAATATTGAAAGACAAAGAAGTAATCACTAGCTGGTATTCAAGAGTAATAGTGACTCCGCCTAAATAAACCACCAGAACAGCTTACTACACAATGACTTAGCGGTTGTTGTCTTTGTTGTTGGTGTAGGTATATACTATGGAAGAGTGTGCCACCCCAAGTGCCTTGCAGCTGATGAATGAGTTTCTGCTGTGAACCCTTGGATCAGTGGTTCTCAACCTTCCTAATGCCGCGACCCTTTAATACAGTTCCTCATGTTGTGGTGACCCCCAACCATAAAATTATTTTTGTTGCTACTTCATAACTGTAATTTTGCTACTGTTACGAATTGTAATGTAAATGTCTGATATGCAGGAGGTGTTTTCATTGTTCGTGACCCACAGGTTGAGAAACGCTGCCTTGGACGGATGTAGCTGAGACCTGAGGTGGGAATGAGAATCACAGCCCTCGGCAAGTGGTCGAAAGCACTGCGGATGCCACTTGCAAATCACTGGGAATGATTCTAGGATTCAGCTCTTAAATGTGATTTTCTTATATCAACCCAGTTTTCTTGTATACAACTCTACCTACACAGACCCAGAAACTCTTCATAGCACCACCCAAATAAACAAAGAAACTCCCCTTTTGGTACTGACTTTGGGGGTAACTAATATAGAAAGACAAGGGGGAGTGGAGTGCTGAGGTTGTTGCAATGCTTATTTTTGATGCTGCTTTTGTACTTAAATCAAAATGGTTTTGGATGTTGTCAGGTGTCATCAGTGTGGAAACACTAAAACAATAGGAGGTATATAAAGTAATAAAAAAGGACTATGCGGCCAGTGCTAATCATAATCTAAATAATGGGAACGACAATAAAACAAATGGACTGAAAATACTCAACAGCTTCTCAGTGGAAAGAGGCAAGTATCCTGTTTTCTAAGATGATGTGTGCTTTCTCCTGATTCGGGCCTAATGCAAGCACAGCATTTTCTTCTTTGTATGTATGGGAAAGCCAGCCCTTTTGAGAGTTAGAATAGCTTTCAAGGCTCCTGATTTAAATTTCAAACTCTTGATCATAGCTGGGGAGCAGAGGTTTTTATCTTGGAATTGGAAATGGAGTTCTTTAGCTCCATACCAAGCGATAATATTAAGCATTTTGTTGTATCCACCATGCAAGCCAAGTTCCCCACTGTGCCTTCAAAGCCATAGTGAATGAGCCATATTTGGATTTGCTTATCAGGGAAGAGACATTTAGAAAGACAATGCCCTTGTCCTGCAAGACGGAGACTCCTGACGCTTTCCGATAGGCCTGTGGAGAGCTGCAACACAGGCCCTAAAATCAGGCTGACATGGTCGCTTAACAAGCTTCAGTCTGCTCTGTGGGCTCAGCGAGTCTGCGGTGTCCCCCACAGGGCTGCTGATGGCAGCCATCATAATTAGCACACAGGCATCAAAAACACCAGGTGAAGATTTGGCCTTGAAGAAAGAAAAGGCGGATGGAGGGAATTACCGTGCCCTTTGACTATTGAGCACTGTCATGCAGCTGGCTGGCTGGCGGGCCCTGGTTACTGAGTGAGTCTGGGGGCAGTGGACAGAAGCCTCGCCCTTCCCAGAACCAAGCCTCCAAGTGGCCAAGGCAGCAGGAAATGTCTGCCTTGCCAATTCACTGGAAGAAGTGAAACCTCAGCCTTTCTCCCAGCCGTTGGTAAAACAGGTAACAGCGTTTGTCTAAGATTTGTTTATTAACGTGGAAAATGACTTGGCAATCTTTTTACAGGAAGAAAACCTCTATAACTTAAAGGGATATGACCTTGAAAGAGATTTGCTGAACTTGACTTCCACTGGATTTTTCCCTCCCAGCCTTTATGGGCTCTTGTTTTTAAAATCTGCCAAACAAAAGCTCTGCCAGGAAAGCTGTTATTATAAAGATGTTCCTCAATAGGGCGAAGTGGGTTAATTGCAAGCTCTTCAGTAAAATAAAGGGGAGGTTTAGAAAACAAGTGCAAAATTGACAAAACGTCCCACATTGCTCTTATGGGGGGAAAAAAAACGATGAGGGAGGAATATTTGAAATGGCAAATGTGTAACGTAGATAGATGCTATAAACTTGCTGGGAGAGGTCTATAAGAGATTTCAGATTACTCATAAACAATTATCCATCTGACCTCGATATGAATACAGAAATCCATTAGCAATCAAATTTTCAAACATAATTGTATACTAAGAAATATGTACTTTCCCCCTATCAATTTATGTTGACAGGATCTAGTTTAATATCACAATCTGGACTTATTTATGGTTTTTATCTTCTTTTCCACTCTGATGCTTTTTAGACTTAGTGAACATAATTCATAATGAAGAGCTAGAAAGTAAATTGTGAATTTGTTGGGAGAATTTCCTTTTAGTGAGCTACGACTTCTATGAAAATTGAAGTTCTACTTTTGAGCCAAAATAAAAGCTTCAAATACACAAGTATTTTTATGTTTCCCTGTTTGTAAGCAATTAAAATGGCTTGTTTTAAACAGAGTGAATCTTACTGGTATTTTCCTGATCTTAACAACTTTTAAGAGAACAAATGCACTATATTGTTGTATCTGACTTAGCGGATAGCATCATTTGACATAATAATGTGAATGTTTTCCCATTATCTTGAAAGTAAGATTTTATATTTGAATGGGCTGAATATATGTAAGCGCAAATGCAGTTGGCACTACTGCCCAGAAACACTATCATCATATAGACTAATAGAGCCTCTTACTGAATCCATCAAAGAAATTACAGTGGAAATTGTATTTCTGTCCATGTGTCCTGAGAGTGGCAGTCCCTGGAGGACTTGTGCTTTAATTTCCCCTATTAAGTAAATGAATATTCTTGAGAATACACAGTCAAGCAAAACACAACAGTGTCCATTGCCTACTTTTATTTTAGTACTAGTCAGACTAGACATTTCTCTGTCTGATTGGAGCTTCATTTGGAAGCAATTAACTACTCTATACCAGATATAATATGGGTCTCTAGTGTGTGGACTACATTTGCCTGCATCCGTTGTTGAAAGCTTAATTGAGTATATTTGCATTCACAGTCACCGTAGCTCCAAATGATAACCAACTCCTTACCGCTCAATGCTGAGAGAATTGGGGGTAAAGGGTAGGCCAAAATTACTAACTACTTTTATGTTTATTTTACTTTACTGAAATGTATAGTTAAGTATCAAAACGGCCAGAAAGCACATTAAATAAATTGTTTCACACCTTGTTTGCAAATACCACACCAGATGCCTAACTTTACCATCATGTTTCATTTTTAAAAATTATGATCGTTATTTACTGTCTATAATTACATTTTTGATATAATGAGCAACATCAAAGGAGGGTAGCAAGTTTTAAAAATATTTTAAGTTTCCATTGTTTCGTAAAGTGGGAAAATTATGAAGCATTTAAAAGAATTGGTGAAAGGTATCTTATAAATGTAGCAATAAAAACAATAAAGGCCCTAAATTAAAGATGGCAGGCTCTTGAGTAGCTTAGAAAGGCCCAGGTTTCCTGCAAACAACTGTGCTGAAAACAGGAGTCTTTAACTCAAGGTGACTTGCCCCCTCTGCAGAATTTTCATCATGTGAGCTTTAACACTGGTCTTTCTAGGCTGACTCATATCCTTCTTTGGGTTTCCAGTGAGTTCTGGACACGCCCCCTCTGAACATTTAGCTCATGGCCATGCAATAATCTCTTACTTGTGTTCACATCTAAACACTTAATTGTTGGATGAAAGGATCCGGGTTTTATTCACATTTTAATCTCAGGACTGGGTAGAGGATCTGACAGAGGAAGCAGGAAGAGGTATCTTGCCTCTAAATATGACCAGGAATTTCTACTGAGGAAGAGTCTCAGTGAGGCTGAAGGTGGCTTCCACTTTCCTCCTTCATGAACATGGATGAAGGAGAGTTCAGTCCAGTCTGGGACCAGTTCTTAATATTGGAAGCCTCTGAATGTTTCATTGTTCTTGCCTAAAAATGTTAAGAATGAACTAAAAAAGCCCCCTTCTCCTGAAGTTGAAATGTTTGTGTTGGATTGGATGAGTCCCTTCCGTTTGCTTTATTTCTCTGATCAGAAATTTCTTGTATATTTATATTCAAAAGTAGTCAATTTATATTCCCATTCCCAATAATATTAAGTCACACGACATAATTAATACACTAGGTGACCAATCCAGGATCCAAAACAATATCAACCACCTGAGATTTTGGGCAGCTGCCAATACAATGAAATTTAATTGGAATAAATATAAAGTCCTCTGCTGAAATCCAAGAATCCAACCCCAACACAAAAACTAGAATTACTATCTATTAACCTAGAAAATGACCACAGAAACAATGCATACAGCAAACAAGGCAAAACTATTCCTAAAATTAGCTTAATAAGAGTGTTTGTGGAGGAACATTCAGAGGTTAAGCTGAGTACATATTCCACAGAATCAGGGTAATGTTCTGTCACAGAGCTCCCAAGTCCTTGACTGCCCTGACAGAAGCTCAGTGCTAACAGTAAGGACGGCCATCATCCTACACCTATGAGGCTGATGCTCTGCCTAGTCACCCACCACAGTTTACAAGTAAGCCCAGAGAATAGATGGACTGATTTGAAGATTATGACCTCAACTGAAAGAGCTTTCGCACATAGTAGGTGCTTATAAACACAGACACAGGAATCCTTTGAGATGAAAATTAAGTTACAATCAATTGGGAGCAGATTTTATTTTAACTCAGATAACTTCTTAAGAAGTAGAACCATCCTAAAATGGAAAAGATTATTAACTCACAAATCACTGGGATTTACTCCAAAGAAAAGAGAGGCTCAATGACAATTCATTTGTTGGGGATGCTGCAGAAGAGATTTAAGCTGGGAGTTGGAGAGGACACACTGCAAGTTCCTATTAAAATTGAGCACTATGGTTGTCATCCAGCGTCATGGTTATTCAAGAGGTAGCAGTTATAATCAAGACCTAATATAATAGACATATAATCTAATACAAAATATACACTAATAATCAACAAAACAGATTTTACTTTACCAATAGGGAAGCCTTTGTTTCAGGGCCACGACTAAAGATAAACACTAATTCAGGACTAGTAAAGAGTTGAGCAATTCTAAGTTAAAAATTTGAACCTCCATATTCCAAAACTTTGTGACCTAGAGCAGAAAGTAATTTAAATTTGTGAAGGCCTCTCTATAGCATTTATGTATGAGATGGTTGGATGAGATGGCCTTTAAGTTCGATTTCAACTCTCAGTTCTATAAATTTATAAATAGGCTTGTCCTAAATTATAGCTAAACTCCTTGATATCAACTGTGGCAACTACTGGTAGGATCCTGGGATATAGAAATAGGAGCATATTCTACAAAGAAATGACTCTCACTGTATTGTTATTAGTTATGTCCTTAAAAGTTCCATGACTGATTGGGGACCCCACTAGGTAATGTGAAATGGATCATTTCAAGTCTATCTGATGTGGAAGCAAGAAGAAAACATTCCTTGTGCAAAGGAGCTTTTGAGGAAAGGCGAAGGAGCTGAGATTTAAGCTGGAGAAGCAAAGTCTGGGTGAGTGCTTACCAACAATAGTCAGGCACTCACAAGAAATCACGTGGGTGCTGGTGAACAGATGTTTTCTGTGTTGGATGCGAGCAGGTAAATTGCTTAGCCAGGACAGACTGTGTGATTCTACAGTCTAAATTTTGAACACAACAATATCTCCTTTTAATGTGAAAACTGAAACCCAGAGTATTTAATATGCAAGTTAACATAATTGTTAGTGATGAACTAACACTTGACTTCAGTCACATGATCACTTGCCCTGTGCTGTCTCCAGGAGATGCTTTCAAAGAGTTTAGTTGGGTTGTTTGCATTAATATCTTTGAAAGATAATGAGCTAAGCTAACTTAAATGAACTCCTTAAAATAGTGGCTACTGTATATAACCCAATCCAACTATTATCAATTTCATAATGAAATTTACATATCAAAAAGCTTAGATAACCACCCCTTCCTCAAAGGAAAATCACTTGAAAACATGAACTAAGTTATAATGAAGGTCATTTTCTTGAAAGCTTTCAAACCTTCACAACAAAACAAATCTTCTAAGTCGTGATTAAAAAGAAGAACAGGAAAGGAAATGAAAATAAAGTAAATGAGAGAGATGGCAAGATGGGTCCCATCTTCTTTAGACATTTTATGTTTTCATGTGGTTCTTATGTTTTAATTGCCCATAAGATTGTGAAAACGGCTATGCCCATAAATATTTTATGTCTCCTGCTATCACACCAGAATAAATCATTTGATACTTGTGTCTTTGATAGAAATGTTGCTAATGTAATAAAAGCATGTTTATGAATAACTTCTGGTTTGATGAAAAAAAGGCATGGCATTTTTACATGAATTGCTAATTATACTGTAGCATAATTCAAGGCTAATGAGGTAAAACATAACCTAAAAATTCTATGGTAAATATGGCATGGAATTGATCTAGCATTTTGGTTCATAAAGTCCTTCTTACTGTTGAATAATTACAATGTTCCTTTAATGTTTTTCCACTAAAACTAATCAGTAAAGAATATGAATATTTTAAACAGGATTAATTTTACACATAATAAAATAAATTATAAAGCAAAATTGATCAGCCTCAGTACTATTGATATTTTGGGTTCGATAATTTACTATTGTGAGGAGCTGTATGTGAGTTGTATATTATTTAGCATCATCCCTGGTCTCTACTGACTAGAATTAGTAGCATACAGAATACCCACCACTCCAGGTATGTCAACCAAAAATGTGTCCTGACATTCGGAATGTTTAGTGGGGTACAAAATTGCCTTTTATTTTTTAGAACTATTGTTTTAAAGGTCAAATAATTATACTTCATTATTTCTTTATCCAAAATTCTATTATATAACCCTCAAATTGACTAGTTTTTTTATATTCAAATGTGCCTGTCAACAGGCAAAGCTTAAATGACCTTTTTCCAATTGAATGAGCATTTGTCAGCTGCCTTTAGGTTGAAATTTTTATTTGTCAATGTGCATTACTTTAAATTAAAATCCTTCATGTGTATAGATTTTTCTTAAATCTGAGGATGCCTAACCATCTCCATGGATGTTCTTCATAGGAACTGATTTCTCTGAATCTCCCTAATCAAATACATGGCTTTCCCTTCTCATTTAAATCAATATACTATATAAAAATATGCCTTGAAGAGTAGCGGCTTTGGAATTATAAAAAAAACTACAATTTCTTCAAAACACTAATGCCTAATCTAGTGTTTCTCAAAAATGTACTCCATGGACCCGTCTGTCTCAGAATTTCCCGAGATGATTGTTAATAGTATAGATAACGTTCCCTCCTCGAGACCTACTGAGCAACACCTTCTGGAATGTGATCCAGTGTCCTCAGCTCAATAAGCCTGATGCCTCCTGTGGTCATGAACACAGGCCACCGAAACAAGATGAAATGTATATCTGAAATTATTCATTCATGAAAATTATAATGTAGCTATTCGTTTTGGACCCAGTTTGATTCTTATTTATTTATATCTTAGCCACTTTATATTGATTGAAAATAAACATTAGAGAGCTTCCTTTCATCTAGAACATATCAAATTTTAAGACAGCTATCCCTTAGTAAAACTGCTTCTTTGTCAGGTAATATTGAAGTAAAATTCTTCATTGGTCTGCTTCAGTTCACCAAAGAACAACAACTTGGCCTATAAAAATTAATGGAACTGATTTACACTAAGCCAATACTTACCTTTTATTTTTATTTAAAAATACTCATTTAAAAATTAAAAAAAAACCTAAGATGGATACCTTGGCTTTTCTTTCCATGTCACTTTTCCAATTTGAAGATATTTTAGATAATCACTCACCAATCTTGGTTTTGCTAACTTTAGTTTTTAATGTTTATATATAAACTTAATATACATCATATTTTAATACATGGGTGCTTCCATTCATCTCTCTTAAGAAAGCCTAGAGAATGATGACTGCTTCATAGCCTCACACCAAACCCTGAGAACATCTTGGTGTCTCTATGAAAGAGTAAGGGAATCTCCATTTTTTTTCTTTCTCTAATCTAAGTTTAGAAAAAAAATATTCTTAACTACCACAATAATTTTTAAAAAATTCTAGGTAGTTACATATTTTTCTAACACTGGTGAAAAACATAAAGGGGAATGTACACATCTATAATATGTCAGAATATAGAATACTTCAATAATCTTTTCCATCTATGTTGCCATACTCATTTTAACCTTAGTTCTACAATTGAATAAATGCAACATTCACCACCAATTTTTGTTTACATTTTCTCACTTATTTCTAGTTTGTAGGAAACTGACCTTCTAATAGATTAGTAAGGAAGGGGTTATGCGTACAGTATTCTTCAAGGTCTTATACATTTAAGACCATTTGTCTACAATGTTAAGACTTATTTTGTCAAAATAAAAAATCCTTTTTCATACTTTTTTTAGTTCCTTGAAAATGTTGCTCTAGACAAATATGGTGCTATGTAAATTTTGTTATTTTTATCCCTACAAATAATTTGATCGTTGTGCCTGGTGGCTCTGAGGATTGTTTTCTTTGCCATTTACAGTCTAGGACACTAGATTCTGTCTTGGACTGGATTGCTTCCTGGCAATTGTTCCAGGCATGTAGTGAGCCCTTTCAATATAGAGGAGTTCATATTTATTAATTCCCAGGAAAAAATTTAGACTATAGTTTTAAATATTAGCTTTGTTCCACAATTTTATTTTTCTTACTCACATCCTCCAGTTATATGTATATTGGACCTCTTTGCCTACCTCCATTTCAATCACTTTCTCTCTGACTCTAGTTTGTTTCTTCTTTATTTCAACTTCATCTGTTGCTTATTTCCCTGCCTACCTCTGATGTCCTTTATTAAATTGTCATGCAAATATATCTTCCTTAGGGCCTAGTAAATTATTCCATAATCCTAAGATAGTTTTGTTTTTATATTTAATCTATTTCCTGAATTTAATAAACTACCATTGTATAATTTTTCAATTTGGTTTTTAATTTTTGAATTTCTGATTACATTAAAAAATATCTCCAAATTTTTATTTGACAATGCTAAATGCAAATGGGAGTGTGGTGGTAAGACTATTCCTATGTTTTGTGGTTGCTTTTCAATAGCTGAATTTTAAAAAAATTACATTATTTTCTATAAATAGCTTTATAGAGTCTCCCTCCCTCCCTCCCTCCTTCCCTTTCTCCCTTCCTTTCTCCCTCCCTCCCTCCCTCCCTTCCTTCCTTCCTTCTTTGGTATCCTATAGCAGGGTTCCTGGTTCAAGGGTACCCTCACCTATCAGTTTAGTATTCATGTGGTTTTCCTTTTAATGTATATTTCTGAGGAATCAATATTTCCCCCTTTGACTTCCTTCTTCTCCTTCACTCCCATTCTTCTGAGGGGCACACATATTTCTATTTATCTCCCCCCCCCCTTTTTTTCTCAGAAGAAATATCTTCATGGCTGTCACCTCTGCTCACTCTCCAGCCTCTTCTTGGTAACTACTGCTGTGAACCAACGATTTCCAGACCCAAGCTGGCTATTTCGTCAATTAGTAATGCACTTTCTGTAGGATGACTTTGTCTGTGCTGGTTCTCTTTCCAATGAGTCACTTAACATTCCCCTCCCCTGTTTGTTGCACCCACCATCTTGTAGCATTGGCAGGAGCTCTGCTGGAGTTTGGTATTCACCTCTGCTTATCTACCAGTTATAGAAAAGGCATGGGTAAAACAGGGTTAAGTTTACTCTCCTTTCCACTTAAGAGGACTGATCAAGATCCAGGCAGCTGCTCTATCCTTCAGTGAGTCAGAATTGTACAATGAGGCAGTAGTACATCCCTGGGGTCCAGGCACTGAGGTGCACCTGGGAGTCAAAAGAAGGAGTCCTGAGCCCTGGCTAGTTCGCTCAGTGGTTAGAGCATCAGTCCAGGAACTAAAGGGTTGCAGCTTCAATTCCAGGTCCAGGGCAGGTGCCTCGGTTGCAGGTTTGATCCCCAGTCTCCTGGTCTGGGCACATGCGGGAAGCACCCATTCAATGTGTCACTCTTACATCGATTTCTGTCTCTCTCTCTCTCTCTCTCTCTCTACCCTCCCCCTCCTCCCTACCCTCCAATCTCTCAAAAAGTCAATTAGAAAATATCCTTGGGTGAAGACTGAAAGAAAAAATAAGAGGTCCCTAACATGGAGAGTAACTGAAGACACCAATGTATGTACTTTGGTCTTTTCCACCAGGATTGTATTCACCAAGCTTCTTTCTGACACACACATGCTGGGTTATGGTTCTTGTTTCAGAAGAAAAGCTGCCCGTTATCAAAGGCTTCTTGTCCTTCTCCTCTTCTTTCTGCAGATCCACTTTTTCTAGTTATTCACATAATTTAATATTTTATGAATCCCAAACCCAGATATATACACTACACTACATTAGTTCTCTTCTACACTGTACCATTTCTTTAAATCATGGGAAATGATAACAGAGGCAATAGCATATATTTTTCTTTCTAAACACTTTTCCCTCTACAACTACAGCCATATTTTATTTTGCCAGTGATGTTTGATGGTTTAATCTGAACATAGTTTCCCATCCTCTTTAATAGAAGTATCTCTCTATTGTGTCCCATCATTTTTGTGTTTTTCAATTGTTATTGATGAGTGAAGGAAAGCTTAGCAATACATGATGATGACTTGGATTGGGAGTAGCTAGCTATTCCCCCGCCCCCCACAAAGTCATGGAAAACAGTTTGCTTCTTCTTGAATCAACATTTATTAAGTCATCTTAAATAATGTTTATTTTATATGTGGCAACCTATTGAGTTTTAACATTTTTATTCTTCATTCATGAAATCAGAGATTCATGAAAGATTGTTCTAGTGCTCATTAATCTAATTTTACAAATGCTTTATTATCCTTTCAAATGAACAAGAAAACTATGATTTTTTGTAAAGTAATAAATAATTCCATTTTTCATTATCATTTTAAAGGACTTCACGTCACAGAGTCTGCTCTTTATGTTTGTCTATCTGTCAACTTTACACATAATACATAGTAAACATTTCCTAAGAGATCAGCCCTCACAATCAAATAAATAATATCTGTGCAAAGTGAATAACAGTATTACACAACAAAATAAAAATGTATTGGGAAAAACATAAATCTCAGACACATCTTTCAGAATCCAATAAAATATTTGTTAAAATTGCTAATTCTGGCGTGTTTTTTTTTCTTAAAAAAATGGCCTAAGTAAATTGGCAAATTATTCTGAAAAGCATGACGATTTTGTATCATGTCCAAATTCACATATTTACACCCACTCTCTAATCATTCATAAAATTTTAGGTAAACAAATATAAAATAACCATCTGCTAATGGAACAGTTGCTGTAAAGTTATTCTTAAAATTATGTGGTGGATATAAATAACTCACAGTGAATTTACCACCCACATTACACAGAAGATGACCAGATAAAGTATCAACTCTAAACAATTACTGAAAACTTAGACATGCTGAAATTAAAGGTCTTTTTGGTGGTTGTTTTTAAATGAAACCACTGAATATTGCTGTTGCTTTCAATTTTATGGTAAGATATTCTGTCAGAGAGGAGAGAGAGAGAGAGAGAGAGAGAGAGAGAGAGAGAGAGAGAGAGATCTCCAGCTGCCGTACTCTATTGGCAGTTGATTCAAGTTGTAAGAGTTACTGTTAAGGAAGAGGTCCTGATAATAGAGTGGATCTCCTATCATTGAGCAAGCAGATGCTACAGAAAAAGACTTGCGGTATTTCCCTCCCTCTGTGCTTCTCACCGCAGATTTGGGGAAGCTGGACTGCAGCTGAAGTCTAACTCTTAGCAATGTCATTAGTTGGGCCCCAAATCAAGCTGATCTGGCTGCCCAGGGCAAAGTAGTCATCCCAAATCAGCTGCTGCTGGGATGGAGCCTGCACACACGGCAGGTCTGACTCCTACTGACCTTTTCTCGTGATGCGTTAACACAAACACCCCTAGAAACAGTTTGGAATGTGGAGGGAAGGAGTGGAGGGCGATCTAGGAGAGAGTCAAATGAATATACATACTACACTCTAGTCCTTGACATCATGTGTTCATTTCGCACTTCCCCTGTGCTCTTACAGTACCTGCTGGCAGTGAAGGAGGGGTTGTCTAAGACCCGGAAATCTAGTTCTACTGCTAACCACCTGAACCCCAGCCTTAGGAACTTCTGCCCCTCAGACCAGAAGATATTTCACTTTTCACAACATTTCCAAAGGACCCGGGAGGCATTTTCAAACCATAGACTTCCTTGCACACGTGGGAACTTTGCAGTGAGCTGGGATACTACCAGGAGACGCCTGTATTCCACAGGTGTGCTGGCCAATACGATTTCTTATGAGAATTTATCACCCCCTGGTCCCACGTAGACTAACAAAGTGGCCACTCTAACTTGCCTCTTGACAATGAAAAGAGAAATACTATTGGGAAGAATCACAGTATCCTGGAAGTAGTTTTTTGAATTGATCTTTAAGATGATGGATGACTTATATTCCAAATGTCACAAATACTTGGGGCCGTTAGATTCATGCTTTAAATTTAAACCCTGTGTGCCAGAGAATGTTCTAGGCACTTTAAAAGAGATTATCTCTAATCTTCCTGGAAGCCTAGAAATATAGGCTATACACCCAATGCTTAGGAACACTTGACAGGAAGCAGCATGTAATTGGAATCATTTTAGGAAATCATAGAGAGGCTGAGAGGATTTTCTCAAACATAACTGTGCGGGGTATAATAAAGCCAGAATAATATGGCTTTGGTATTTAAATAAAGGTTTCAGATGTGACCTTACAATCACGTATACATTTTTAGATATATAAATTTAGTGGGATATGATTGTGGGAAGATGAAACATACTTTAAAATCAACTTTAAAACGACCATTGTGTTTTAGCGCTTCAGTATTAATAATAAAGACTTCAGAGTGGAGAAGTTTCTCTGTTTTGCTTTAATAGTGAACCGTGGCACAAAAATTGCCAGAGCTTCTCTCCTTGTGCACAGAAAAGAGAAGGAACAGCTATGCAGCACTGCCCATTTGCTTATGTGAGACTCATTCTTAATGTCCAACTCACCATGTACTCTCCACGCAGTTATGAGAAATGATTTATTTCTCGGTATGGATACATTTTTAAATTTCAACCATCAATAACCATCACAATGATAACCATCACTTCCCCCCCCCTAACAAGCTTAGTATAATTGATAGTAAAAATAAAAAGATCAATAAACTGCGAAATCTTGCCTTGACTAAGCAACTGATAATATAGAGATGTTTAGAGTGACTAGTTAAAATATAAACAAATAAGTTAATTATGAATGGTACTTTATAGCCCAGACTCACTGAAATAATTATTTGGTGCACATGTGCACACACCTACATGTATACATATATGGATCTCTCCTTCTTTCTCTTGTTCTCTCTCTCAATAGAAATGTAATGGAAGAAAAAAAATTAAAGAATCTTATATAACAAAGAGATAATATGCTAATTAGACCAACCATCCGGACAACCTTCTGGACGAAGCCAGGGCTGTGAGGGCCGGCCAAGGCTGCAAGGGGCTGTGAGGGTCGAGCCTCTTGCATGAATTCTGTGCTTTGGGCCTCTAGTATATAATAATCCACAGAGGTCAAAACTTCAGTTAAACAAGACAGAAAAATGTCAGAAGAGATAATTATCAACACATGATTCACAATTATGGCCACCAAATCATAAGAAATAACAACTCATTGGTCATATTTGTCATATCCTATTGATCATAACCTTCTTGCCAGTGACTAAAAAGTCCCACCTCCCTCAAAGCTATAAACTGAGTTCAGGAATTGGGCTGATTAAAAATTTTAGGTCACATGTCCCACTATCATCATCATAATGGATCCAACATAAGAGAAATTAAACTACAACTAATATATACTTACAAAGGCATAAAATTAATTCTGTGTTAACAGTGGAAAATTACCCAATTGTGGTTTATTGAATTCAACATAGATATACCTAAGTGACTAGATTAGCACAAATGAAGGGAATTAGGGAGAATATCTGGAAATTTTATTAGCAATTTGGAAACAATAGGGTGGTGAGTGAAAAGTGTCCTGTATTACGAGGAATAATTACTGCAGATTCAATTGCTAAATTATCTTTAATCTTAGTTTTGGGATACTTTTTTTGACCCAGGAATTAATTACTATAGGTTTTTAAATCTACAAGTGGAGTTTTGGTATTTTTAAGGAAAGATAGATGTTTTGTTTGGTGATCTTTCGATTATGGTTAGAAAGTACTGTCTGTAAATATGTTTGGAATTTGTTAAAGTTTGTTTTGACCAATCCATGAGTAGTTTGACAAGTTTTCAGGCCACAAGAGAAAATTGTGTATTCTCTTCAGACAGCATGATGTGGGAGAGTCTTAGGACCACAGCCCCTGGAGCCAGACCCGCTGGGTTAAATCCTGCCCGGCTACTCTCGGCCACGTGGCCCCGGACAAGTTACCTGTCCACTTAGTGCCCAGTTTTCTCACCTATAAAAGGCTGCTTTGAGGATTACACGAACATGGCAAACTCTGGAACAGCACCTCGCACACAGTAAGCATGCTGTCATTGTTTATTAAATATCTATCGTTTTATCCCTCTACTGCAGTGGTTCTCAACCTTCCTAATGCCACGACCCTTTAATACAGTTCCTCATGTTGTGGTGACCCCCAATCCCATTGTTACAAATTGAACATAATTAAAGCATAATGATTAATCACAAAAACAATATGTACTTATATATGTGTTTTCCGATGGTCTTAGGCGACTCCTGTGAAAGGGTCGGTCGACCTCCAAAGGGGTCGCGACCCACAGGTTGAGAACCGCTGCTCTGCTGTGTATTCCCAGGCACACACACGCACACACACAGGCACATCTACTGATCATATTTTTCAGATCCTTCCTTATGTTTACTCTGCTTAATTACAACTCTTTCAGAATTTTACAAACTCACCTCCATTATCATTTGGTTTTATCTGATTGCATTTCTGGGAGTTTTTCTATCATGTATTCCATGACAATGTGTTGCTTGATACAAAAAAAGTTTATAATTCTTTAACTTCTTGTGAATAGAAGGTTTGCTACACTCATAATACCCCCTTTTGCTCTGTGTAATGGTTACAGCTATTGAATTCTACTTTGGGTCACATTGATAAGGTAACTGTTTTAATTTTACCATACACATCTTTTTATGTTTATATTTTCAAACATCTTTTAAAATTTTCATTTTATATGTGTTCTTTACATATAAAATCTGAAAGTCTTTGTCCCTGTTAGAACATTGACACTCACAATTATTGTCACATGACTAATTTGACTTCATTCCTTCCTTGAATAAACTTTTAACTAATACATTGCTTGCTTGTCTCATTTTTCCCATTCTGACTTTGCCTCGGTTCGTCAACTTTCTTATCATTTACTTTCTCCTCTCCATTCACCTCCCTCAAGAAATGAAAATTCTGCCTAGCAACTCTATTAGCAGCGAACTTTACATGGTTCAACTGATTTTTGAATATTAAAGTGCTGTTATTAGAAGTTTTTATATCAAAGAATGAAAACAAGCTAACATCTTTGCACAATGTTTGCAAGCTATGATCTTTTTAAATATGGAGAGAGTTGGTATAGGCTTTTAATGTGCTTCCTGAAATAGAAATTTAGTAGAAGCCACATTTAAAAAAAATTACTTCTTTAAGAGTGGAATTCCAGAGAGTGGCGGCTATATTTTTCATCAACTAGTAAACACAAGAGGAAACAGAACCTCATGTCCCTAAACACAGTCTCCTTGTGAGACCAGAACGAGGTTCGGGCTTAGTCATCTTTGCTGGGGAGCGACATTGGAAGAAAGCCGTGAAGCTGCACTTTGCTCAAATATGGGCATGTAAAGATCGTAGCGACTCTTTTATTTTTATCTGTCCTGTTCCACGAGGCTCAATGACCCAGTAAACACTTCATCCTAACACGGTTTACACCGCTCACTTAGGAAGATCCCGGTCCTTCCCATCATTCCCCACACCGGCTGCTCTGCTAAAATGTCCCAGGCCGCGGACATGGAAATCTCCCCCAAGATTCCTAAGCGCCTCTGATCTGCTTTCCCTCTGCACATGTGTAGTCTGTGTGAGTTTAAAATTAAACACATTTAAAAAGTGCAGCCCGTTGGTGGTGAGAGAGCCTTGTTACGCTGGGAAGATCCCCCACCCCAGGTCTCTAAGATGTACAGACATCTTTCCAACGTCCCCCACCCCAGGTCTCTAAGATGTACAGACATCTTTCCAATGTCCTCACACCATCGGCCTTCTGTGCTGCCTCCAGGCTCTGTCCCCAGAGCAGCTCACTGGGGGGTGAACGCATGTGGCGCTTCTCACGGGGCGTTTTTGTTCCTGTCCGTCCATTGTCACATCGGAGGGCCCTGGAGAAGTCGCTGGGAGCAGCGGCAAAGGCAGCCGGAGCTGTCGCCGGGTAGTTTGTCATTGTCCCGCAGACAAAAGGCAGACTGTCACAGTAAACAGCTTTTATTCCTTTCCTATCTGTGGCTCCGGCCGGAGAAGGGAGGTGTCACTGGTCGTAATTGTGGAACACATAAATAATCATCGTAGCTTGCAGATCAGGCATCAGGGAACACAGGGGGAGCTGGCAGTGATGGAGGCAAGGAAACAGATGCTTCCAGCACCGGCTAATTTGCTACCTTAAAAACTATACATGTTCTCCCTCCAACAGCGAAGGGGGAATGATCTTATTTGCTCCCTCAGCTGCAGGTGAGGGAGGTAAAACTTCTAACTCATAGGACGTATGCATTATTTTAGGCAAGTAAGTACATGTAGATGATTTTCTTCCTTCGAGAGAAAGTTTTTTTGTTTTTATTTATTGATTGATTTTTAAATTTATTTCAGAGAGGAAGGGAGAGACAGAAACATCAATGATGAGAGAGAATCACTGATCGGCTGCCTCCTGCACACCCGCTACTGGGGACTGAGCCAGCAACCCCAGCATGTGCCCTGACTGGGAATCGAACTAGTGACCTCCTGATTCATAGGTCGATGGCTCAAGCCCTGAGCCACACCTGCCAGGCGTGGAGAGGGATTTTTAAATGTAGTCATTACTTTACGAACTGGATGTAAGTGGCAACCCCTTCGCTTGCTCTAACCATGACTGTGTGAGAGCAGCAGCCTGTTAAAGCTTGGAATCAAGCACCTGTGAGGTTTTCCTGCTTCTGTTTCTTAGAGAGAAAAACTGGTTTGGGGACCCGAGAGGATTCCTAGTTCATATGACACCTGGACAACCTGCCCTCATCGGCGGGGAGACACCCAGCACCCGAAGCCTGCAGATTTGAATTACACCTTCTCTTCTGGACACCCCCTCCCCAAACAAGGAAGAGGTGACAGAGTGTGATGCTAACATGAGCCTGAGTGTGGCTGAGACCAGCAGCCTTCTCACTTTCTTCCTCATGAACCTTGCGGGAGAATCCCCGCAGGTTGACACGGGTGGGAACCTCCAGTGCTGCTAGGAGGTTGAAAGGTTTCTCATTCACTGCGGCCAGAAGTGTCGGTGGTGCCATCAAATAAAAACCTGTGAAGCCACATGGGTGCAAAGTCATTTTTTTTTTTCAGCGTTTCAAGAGACGGGCGACAATGCCAAGTTCACTGTTTCAGCTGCGGGTGCGAAGTGTTTCACCCCGTTTGTGATGGCAGGTTTGCTCTGTGCTGCAACCTCTCTTTACAGCCACATAATTGGGACTCCAGCTCCCCCGTGGACTGGCTTTCTCTCTACGGAGTGCAGGGGATTGCTCCCAACACGAAGCATGACCCACTCCGCATGCAGTTCACGTCAGTATGAGAGAACATCTGTGCGTATGCCTGTACCATCATGCACAAGGCAAAGCAATGACAGAGACAGGTGGTGAAAGGGTGCAGAGTTGAGGCAACCTCTGCCGGCAAAAGGGTTCATCTCCCAAGAAAGTTTGAGTGATCAACACCTCATGGTACATTGATGACCAAGCGCTGTTGGGTACAAGACACAGAGATGGGATCATTTCATAGTACTGGGCTTAACCAGCACCTTGTTGTATGTTTTCTTTTAAAATATATATATACACTGATTGATTTCAGAGAGGAAGGGAGAGGAGAGAGAGAGAGTGAAACATCAATGATGAGAAAGAATCACTGATCGGCTGCTCCCTGAACGCTACACACTGGGGATTGAGCCCACCACCTGGGCATTTGCCCTTGACCGGGAATTGAACCTGGACCTCCTGGTACATAGGTGGGTGCTAAACCATTGAGCATGCTGGCCAGGCTAACCAGCATTGTGAATGACTTAGCAGTCATGTCAGAATAGAGACCGGTGGGGGTCTTCAGAATGGTGATGCCGCACCTTTCTCTGGTCTCAGCAGGAGCCACAGGAAGAGGGAAATGCAGCAAAGGCATGCACATGGAAATTCCTAGCAGTGCTATTCCTAGTCAAGAAGTGGCAACATCCCTAGGACCAGCCATCAGCCCTCATGTGGGTGATGGAAAGACCGGTCAGCGTGGTTCCGAAGAAGTGGGCTTTGTGACAACAAGGAGACTTGACCACAGGGAGAGCTGGCAGTCCCCTCATCACAGTGGGAGACCCAGACGGGGACAGTCACCTGGAGTTGGCTCTGAGGACGTCTCAGGCACCAGCCTGAGTCGTCAGCTTGCAAACTTTGTGGGTTGTTGGCCCCAACATTTGCTTTTGTACAGCAGTTTTGACACTTGCACTGCTCCCAGCAAACTGCGACCGCAGTGTGTTCTGCTTCGGTGCCACTGACTGTCACAGCCTGTCACCAGGCAAGCAAGCTCGACAGGAACCCGTCCGACAGGGCTTAATCATCCCTGTTCCTCCTGTCGCCTCGCAGGCCACCTGGATGCACACAGCGTGCAGTCTGACCCTCCCAACAGCACTTGTTTCTTAGGCTTCCATTAAAAAAAATAGTGATAAGGTACATTGTTTGATAAAAATAATCAGAGAAATGTATCTACTAACTAATAAGACTGAAATGCATCAATGAGGAGCCAAACTATGATGAGTCTGCACTGGCATTCTCTCTGTAGCAGTGGTTCTCAACCTTCTGGCCCTTTAAATACAGTTGCTCATGTTGTGACCCAACCATAAAATTATTTTCGTTGCTACTTCATAACTGTAATGTTGCTACTGTTATGAATTGTCATGTAAATATTTGATATGCAGGGTGGTCTTAGGCGACCCCTGTGAAAGGGTTGTTCGACCACCAAAGGGGTTGCGACCCACAGGTTGAGAACCACAGCTCTGAAGGCTGTCGCTGCTCCTGTCCCACTTAAGCTACATATACACGAGGGTGAGTAACACCACATTTGTTTCCCTGGGAGGGCCAAACAGAAGAGAGTGGTTCTTTCTTGATTAGAGGAAGCCTATGGGGAAAGACTTTAGCAACATTCCCCCGCAGCACCCTTTGTGTGGGATGGAGGTGCATCTATTTGCCTGCTTTTCCTGATCTGTGAAGGAAGGCGGGTCCCACACCTTAGGCAGGAGGGGTATGTAAATATTTGGTGTCATCACATATTTCCCAAGAAAGGGCTCTCAACTGATGAGGTGACAGGCACTGGAGATGACAATGAGTCTGATTTTCAATATTAAAATAAGGAGCTGCAATGCAGGGCAATGTTCCTCAGCCACAGAAAAGAGAGAGCCCGGCAGTTCTGTCCATACTGCTGGTACGGGACCCGGGAGGACCCAGCCAGCCTTGTGTGGCTAGTCCCCGTCATGGGATCCTCAGGCCTCGCCACAGTGCTCAGGGCCTGGGAGGAATGGGAGCGGCTTCGCCAAGGAGAAAGGCCCAGGCATCAGAGCATCAAGGTCACTTGTGGCAGCGTCTCTTCTGGGTGCTTGGGTGGCAGTTGCTCAGTTTTGGCTGAATACACTGCGTGAAGACGATGCATGCAAATCATTGCTCTGATTTCTGACTAGCCCCTCTAATGTTTAGCTGGAAAGCCATCTAGCACATTGTATATACTCAACGTTTTAAATGGGCCAACTCATACTTCTTAGTGTCCAAAGATATGATTGGCTTATTACTACAATGATTTGATATTTCCTTAGAATTGTGTTATACTGGGAAAAAAATGTCTTCATTTTTATTTTATTGAGTAAAAATGTAAGACTATAGGAGTGAAAGGACTACTCACAAAACACATACTTTCAAAAGTTTTGAAAGATTTAAAAAGTAAATTAAAATCTAAAGTGCTTTAAAATCTCACAATAAAAATTAATAAATTGAATACCTGCAAATAACTAAACTGTGAACTAGGTACAAGACTAGGAGGAATCCCCACCATTAATTAACCAGCATCAGAATAAAAAGCACTAAGGAAAACCTGGTGTTTGTGGATGGGCCAAGGTTCACTGGCAGCCAGAGGACACCCAAGTTCGCATGTGAAAGCTGACTTTCTAAACTCTAACAAAGCACATGACTGTGAGAATGCTTTAAGAAAGGTAGCAAAAATCAAAGGCAGAGGGCCCCTTGGCCTATACCAGTGGTTGGCAACCTGCAGCTCGCGAGCCACATGCGGCTCTTTGGCCCCTTGAGTGTGGCTCTTCCACAAAATACCATGTGCAGGCGCACATGTACAGTGGGATTGAAACTTCGTGGCCCATGCGCAGAAGTCGGTTTTCGGCCTGGGCGAGTCTATTTTGAAGAAGTGGCCTTAGAAGAAGTGGGGGGTGTTGGTCGGTTGGGTGACGGGAGACACAGCACAGGCTGTGGGGGAGGCACGCATGATTCATGCACGAGTTGAGTGAGCCAGTCAGTCCGCAGTCTCATGTGCAGTGGTTAGTGCTAGTCGCATCCACAAATCGTGCGTGGGTGACAAAAGTACCTACTCGAAGCATAAAGTTATCTGTATTTTTCCAACCAGCTGCAAATCCTACAGGTATTTTTGTCATCAATTTAAGAATTGGAATTAGTGGCTTTATTATTATAAAATGAGGATGTTTTTGGCAAAGGCCAGCTTAGGAGTACCCTCATTAAGTTAATAACAACGTACCTACCTATATAGTTTAAGTTTAAAAAATTTGGCTCTCAAAAGAAATTTCAATCATTGTACTGTTGATATTTGGTTCTGTTGACTAATGAGTTGCCGACCACTGGCCTATACAATACCGTTTTGGTTCTCTGGGGGTTTGTAGGTGAGATTATTTAAGGGTCTTGGGAAAGAATGTAATAGAAATGTCAGACATGGATTGCTATGAGACAATTAGACACTCCTTAAAATTGCCCAATTTCTATATATAAAAGTCTAAGTGACCAAATGAAAAGATGACTGGACGTTAGCTATGACATGCATTGACCACCAGGGGGCAGATACTCAACGCAGGAGCTGCCCCCTGGTGGTCAGTGCACTCCCACAGCAGGAGCACTGCTTACTTGACAGGCGCCAGATGCCCGGCTCATGGCTGGCGAGCACTGCTGTGGTAGCATGAGCCTCTCCTGCAGACACTCCCCCTGCACGCCTGAGCTGTGGCAGTGGCAGGCACAGAGTGGCCAGGATAAGCAGGAGGGGCACGGCACCCAGCCCGGGCTCAGGCTCCTCCCCTGCCGCCTGCTACCTGCCGCTTCGTACGCTATTTGTGCTGTGCAGGATCTACACAGACCGTGGGCTGGAGTCCGACAAGTGGCAGATAAGGCCGGGCTGCGATAGCATGGAAGTCCACTGATCCCTGCAGGCCAGGCTGAGGGACCCCACTGGTGCATGAATCCGTGCACTAGGCCTCGAGTTCTGAAATAAAATGATGGCCGTAGTCATGCTGCTTGCCATCCATGGGCCTCCAGAGGAATGGTCCTGCCCATCTTTCCAACTTTACTTTAACCAGCTCCCAATCTTATTCCCTACAGATTGGCTTAGTAATTTTTCATATCCCATGTCTGATAAAGCCCCATGGTTATGCTTTTGCTAAGGCCATTCCTTCTTGGAATGCCCTTCCCTCTGTTACCATTTGAAAAGGTGTTCATCTTTTGAAGACAAGTTTCACAATCTTTCTTATCCAGGAAACATTTTGTCTCTCCACCCAAACACATTTTCTTCAAAAGCATGTTGTTTGAACTCTTCTTACAAAGGTAGGTTATTTTGCGTTGGTCTTCTCTCTATTGTATTCTGAGAAACTTTAGAGCAAGGTTGTATGAATTTTTTGTACATGTGTGAGTGCACACACACTCAAATCACTGGAAATACAGAACACGGTTCAGGCCAGGAGTAGGCATTCAATCAATGATAAATTGTGCCTCTTCTATTTTTGTTAAAACTACTATTGATAACTTCTTTTTGTCAAATATGCTCTGTGATTGTTGGTGTGGTTACTGGATTAAAGACTTCCGATTAGCAAACTGATTTTTAGCTTAAATGTCTGTCAACATAACTACATCTATAAGGAGTGTTTAACAGGGAACATGCTTGTTAATTTTATGGTTGCTTCCTTTCTTCACACTGTTTCACTACATAAATGAATGAAGCCTCATTAAACCCCAGGTTCCATTACCTGAAGAGCTGTCCCGTGCTGCCTGCTGGCCGAGGGGGAATCCCAGCCATCATTTTGATGAGCACGCATTCAACACAGCACCTCCCTTGTACCAGTACTGAGTACTAGTCTGACATGCAAGGAAGTCTCTAAGCCTCTCTAAGTCTCAGCCATCTGCTTGTTCAACGTCAAAAACAAACACAACTGCATGGCACTAATAATCAGCTCCTAAATCCTTTCTCCTGGGACCTAAAATAGCGTGCCCACATGTGGCCCACAGCAGGGCAGCAGGGGTCTCTTCCCTGTGGAATGCAGAGGAAGTCTGATTGAGTGACCAGCCAGCAGTCTAGTGTGAGAATAATGGTAAAGCTTAAGCACGCCCTCGAACCAATATTTTTATATACTGAACTCAGGACGCATCCATCTTTCTCTTCTTCTTTTTATAAAACAACTGTGGGTATTATCCCCAAATAGCTGACTGTTAACCAGGCAAGTAGCCAGATCTATGAAGCTCCACAGGGTCGCTGGCTGGTGGACTTTCATCTGCACTGGGGGCCCGCCTGTGTTGGATTTTGGAGAGCTGGGAGGGGCATCCGGGAGATAAGGATTCCGTGGCATAGGTTGCCTCTGCTCTGGCTCTCACCGGGCAGATACTTCTCTCTGTCACGCTTTGACGGTGGCTGATTATACAGGATCCCAAGGACCCTCCTCACTTTCAAAGCATTTCTGTGGGAAGAAAGCTGACCGGCAGTTCTGGGGACCAGGTGCAGATCTGATTACCTTCAGGTGGCCTAATGCTGTGTGTACACGAGTATTTCAGTTCTCTCCTGTCCTTTGTGTCTCCTTTTTATTTTACACCTTAAACCTCGGGGATTCTTATTTCCTTTAAACAAACCACATAACAGGCACTGAGCCAAGAAATGCGTGCGCGCATGGCCCGTGGTCACGTCCTTCGCCTCAGATGTTCGATGGACTCTAATCTCTGTCGTGAGCGGCGACAGGTAAAGGTTTGAAACCCTTTCCAGCAGGTGAATAAGTCTTGTCAGTTATTACGCTGTCACTGAGCTATTTTTAGTTTCTAATTTTTTTCATCACTCTTCTTTCCTTTGTTAGATTATGTGCCATGATTTTAAATGGTATGTTTTTTTTTTCTATTTTGAAGCAAAAATAGAAATTTCCAGCAACTATTGAGTTTACTTTCACTTTAATGTCAACTTCTTTAACTGTTGGCTTTAATAATTTCTCTCTCCGCTCTGTGCTGTCTATGTAGCAGAGGCTTGCGAAAATAAAAGTAGAGGATGTTGTTAATAATTCTCCAAACTACGAAATGATGCCACTGTCGTGTGAGATAATGAGTGTTTCTTTCTCTATTTTGGTTTTGATTGATGCCTACATCCCACTTTGAATACAAATGTAGCAACCAGGAATCTCTACAACTTGTATGAGGAGTGACCTGATTAGAAACGAGGACTCCCGTCCTCCGTTGAGCAGCTCTGGTGGAGGGAAACGTAGGTGGGCCCAGTGTGGGGCTGTGGGTATAAGAAGCTACTGCCCCTGCAGGAGAGAGGTTAGAAAGTGGGGTCCAGGGCTCTGCTTTTAAGTCAAAGACCTTAAAAAACAGAAACTCTGCTGAAGAAAATTGAATCAAAAAGTGATGTTAGGAAATGAGGTTCAGATAGAAATCAAGTGGATGAAAAACAACATTCACGTAGGTACCCCTGGTCTAAAGGGGTGCTGAGCTACATGCAAAACTTTTCGTACTTGCTGCCCTCTGTCCTTAACTAAAAGGCCAGTATTTCCTGTTTTCCCTCCCCAAAATGATCATGACAAGAGTTCATCAAAACTCCCAGCCCCACTCCATGCATGACACCCATTTATCTACAGGGCTCTGCGCCGTGGCTAAGACCACGGGTCCTCCCTGCAAGGCTGATGTCCTGGGCTGGGGCTCATGTCTGTTCACCCCGGGCTTACTCCTGCTCTTGCAGTTCTGAGAGGGTGTAAAGGTCTGGAGCAGAAAGGAGGCGCGTAACAACAAGCGAGCAGAAAGTTCCTAGAATGGGCAGGCGATGAAATCTATATATATAAAGAGCTAGGGACCATCACATCTGAAACAACTGAATGGATGACTGAACAGGCTGAGTGAGGCGACAAGACCAGCAGGGGGGTTAGTGAGGGACAACCAAACGACTGAACAATCAGGCTGCATGGGGCGACCAGGCCAGCAGGGAGGTTAGTGAGGGTCGACCAGGCCAGCAAGTAGAGGGAGGCAGTGAGGGGCAGCCAGGCTGGCAGGGGGCACAGTTGGTGGCAACCAGGCTGGTGGGAGGGGCAGTAAGGGGTGACCAGGCCAGCAGGGGGGCAGTTGGGGGCAACCAGGTTGGTGAGGGGAGGCAGTTGGGGGCCACCAGGCCAGCAGCGGGGAGCAGTTAGGGGTGATCAGGTCAGCAGGCAGAGGCAGTTAGGGGTGATCAGGCTGGCGGGGGGCCAGTTAGGGGCGATCAGGCAGGCAGGCAGGCGAGTGATTAGGAGCCGGCAATCCAGGATTTTGAGAGGGATATCTGACTGCAGGTTTAGGCCTGATCCTGGGGATCAGAGGCTAGCTGGTCATCCCTCTCACAAATCCTGGACTGCTGGCTCCTAATCTCTCACCTGCCTTCCTGCCAGGCTGGTGGGAGGGGCAGTAAGGGGTGACCAGGCCAGCAGGGGGAGAGTTGGGGGTGTCCAGGCCCACAGGGGGAGTTGTGAGGGGCAACCAAGCTGGCAGGAGGGGAAGTTGGGGGTAACCAGGCCCATAGGGGAAGCATTTGGGGTTACCAGGGCAGCAGGGGGGCAATGAGGGGCAACCACACTGGCAGGGGGGCAGTAAGGGGTGACGATGCTGGCAGGGGGGGCAGTTAGGGGTGACCAGGCCAGCAGGGGGGCAGTTGGGGGCAACCAGGTTGGTGAGGGGAGGCAGTTGGGGGCCACCAGGCCAGCAGCGGGGAGCAGTTAGGGGTGATCAGGTCAGCAGGCAGAGGCAGTTAGGGGTGATCAGGCTGGCGGGGGGCCAGTTAGGGGCGATCAGGCAGGCAGGCAGGCGAGTGATTAGGAGCCGGGAATCCAGGATTTTGAGAGGGATATCTGACTGCAGGTTTAGGCCTGATCCTGGGGATCAGAGGCTTAAGCTGGCAGTCGGACATCCCCTGAAGGGTCCCGGATTGGAGAGGGTGCAGCTGGACTGAGGGGAGCCCCCCCCTCTCCCCCACACAAATTTCATTCACAGGGCCTCTAGTTTAATAATAATCCTGAATTGTAGACTGGAAAAATGGAAGTTTTTTTTTCTCTCTCTTTTTCCTTGATTTCATTTTTAAAAGGCCTTGTGATGGCTAAATTCAATTTTTAAAATATTCAGACTAACTTCAGAAAGAGACAACATAGTTCATTGGAAATAATTTTACTTTTCAAACCATAGTCTTCATTTAAAAAATAGGCCCATTGCTTACTTACTGAGGGTCTCTATGAGCTTGCTTCTTGAGCTCTAAGTTACCACTACTCCTATAGTGTTGTTGTAAATATTAATGGGAAAATGTTGTGGAATCCCTAGCATCAAGTTTCTCATGAAATACACTCTAATAATTTATCCTATTAAAAGCAATTTTGATCACTGTACTGAGTGTCATGACTGGCAGAAATTTGAACATATTGTCTGAACAAGCATGTAGGCCAAATAACAACCAACTGGCAAAAAGATTATTTTTACCAGTTATAGTCTAAAATATTTCAAAGAGTTATGTCTCTGTAGAAGTAGATACAGCCTAAGTCAAGGGCATGCTGGTATAAAAGTTAAAACAACATTGATTACCCTTGTCTAAATGCACAGGTGTTCTTCATTTAAGCTTATCACACACTGACGCTTATTGCAAACTGAGGGCATAATTTTACACCATGGTCCTCTAAAGATAGTTCTGTGGGTGGCTGTCCACTTTAATAAACCACCAGTCATGGCAGGTGGCCCCAAAATGACCCAATAAAACCTGGAGAAGGACAGTGGTCTCCTAAACTTACTACTTGGGAGTAAAATCTTATTGAAATGTGACTCCAGAAAATGATAAATTAGAGTCATTTACTAGAAAAGTCAATCCTGTCTTATTCCATGAAACAGAAACAAGAAAAAGGTATTAAAATTGGTTTTGTTTAATAGTGATAAACCGTTACAAGTGACAGAGTTGGTAAGACTATGAAGTACTGAAAATGAAATTTTCTTTAGTTTTCCCCACCATTGTCATCACAAAGTAAGACGGGGCCCATCTTTGCCTAACAAATTCATAATTCTTCTTCCTTAAGGTTTTTTTGTTGCTGTTGTTTTTTAATATATTTTATTGAAGTTTTTACAGAGAGGAAGGGAGAGGGATAGAGAGTTAGAAACATCGATTCAGTTGCCTCCTGCACACTCCCCACTGGGGATGTGCCCACAACCAAGGTACATGCCCTTGACCAGAATCGAACCTGGGACCCCTCAGTCCGAAGGCCGATGCTCTGTCCACTGAGCCAAACCCGTTAGGGCTGTTTTTTTGGTTGTTTGTGTTTTGTTTTGTTTTTTTGCTCCTGACCACGGGGAAAAGTTTGTTTTCAAGCCACTTTTCAGTGGCTGAGTATCTGTCACACTAACACCGTGCCCATGTTTCAAGGATAGAAATTTTTCTTCTCATATCCATTAAAAACTCCTTTCTTATATCTTATTTCCTCCCTGCTTTACATTTTAGAATAAAGCAAATAGGTAAACAAAATCTATTCAGTTATCAAATAGTTAAACTAAGGGATTGATAAGACTGATAACTGGGTCCTGTGTCCTTAACTTGGGAGAGATTTTATTTAATAAGGCTTCTCCAAAAGAGGAGTAAATAATTAACGGTGCTCTGATAAGACATTATGGGACATATTTTAGGCAGGTGTGTGTTTGGAGCTTCTTTAAAAATACTTATATTTGATCTGTATATTAAGCTATGTCTAGTTATCACATTCCCAGAAAGAGGTCAAATTCGAGGATCAAGTACATTGATTAAAAGGAGAACCTGAGACAAAATTAATTGTCTGAGGTCACAACATGTAACTCTCATCCCTTGATATTCACAAAAGAAGCCAAACTTGTTAACACATTGACCATCTTAAAAGTACGCAATATTGGCAATAAAGGCACAAAAATATAAGACCTTTAAGAAGTACTGCTTTGAAACCCCGCTGGCAGATGCTCCCCAGATGAAAAGCCAGTGGATCTTTTCTTATTACAATCACATACTCACACTCAGACTGTTCTCTTTTGAATGGGCGGGAAGGAGTTTTTCTTTTTTAAAAAAAAAGCAGTATTTCAAACAATGTGTTTTCTTGTGATAACAGATCTGTTTTAATGTCTTTACAAAAGGGGACCTTCAAAATGGTATGTTACAGGGAAAGCCGAGAGATTACAAATCCTGCTGATTTTAAAAGGGCCCACAATTCTGGAAAATTGATCCACCCCTTGCCAAGTGCTTTCAGGGGGATGCATTTTTTTTTTTCCTGAAAGATTTATGTTGGAGTTATTTGCTAGTTAGCACTGCTTTGTGAAGGAAAAAAAAGCCAAAAGGGCCTCTCAAAATTTCTCAGAACTTAGCTTCTACCACTCCCCCCCCCCCCACAACTTATCACAGACAAAAAAGTCAAATTAATGGACTGTCTTCCTAGTAATCTCCTCTGTAAAAGTGTATTGTTTAGAGAGAAGTCAATTATAAAGTCAACTTTATTATATTTTCTTGCTATATTTCCCCCAAAATTAAATGCCTTTTTTGGGGGGGGGGTGGCTCGTGATTTTACAGCATTATAGTAAATGTACAATTTAGGAAATATATTTAGCTTTTATTGTTTTTTGAAATTATTTGCAAAATATTTGAGAATTTTCCTCTCATGTTCTAGGTTGAAATTACAGTGTAATAATTTATGCAGGGCGTACACAATGACACCTGGCCCTCGGCCCCTTGCCTAACAATACGCTAGACAAGAATTACTGCTCCATAATTCACACCCTGTCATGTCTTATTGCTTAATTAAAGCGCAACCTTCCTCTACATGACAAGCAATTGGACTGTTAACATTATAGATGATTATCCAACCTAGCATATTTTATTTTTACAACTCACTTTTTTATGTACACGGGATGCTCATTTCGGGTGTATCTACTTCTGAAAACATGAGACTGTGTCTTTACTCACCTCTGGCTATTGTGAAAAATTCCACTGGCACAAACATGGGCAAGATATTGGATGTTAGAAATTAGTGATTTTAATATTAAAATAGCAATCCAATATCTATATAGCAAATTAACGTATTTGTTTGAAAGCCTTGGTAACATTTTCTTTTCTCTGTTCTTTTATTAATTAAGTAAACACTCAACATGATGCATATATGTGTGTACTTGTAAAATAAGTATACCTATATAAGGGCGCAGGATCTGTATAAGAAAACTTTAAAACTCTAGTGAAGAACTGAGAAGAAAATAAGTAAACAATGAAACCTACCCTGCACTTAGAAAAGAATATTATATCAAAGTTATTGATTTTCCTCAAATTTATCTACTAACTTAGCAATAATTTAATTCAAATAAAATCAACAATATTTTTTAAATTGACAAAGTGCTACTAAATTTTTTAGACTAAAATATAAGTATTCAAAATTGCTAGACGAGTCCTTGGGGGAGAGGGAAGAGAGCAATGAGCAGCACTAGTCCTATCATATAGGACAGTGATGGCGAACCTATGACACGCGTGTCAGAGGTGACACACGAACTCATTTTTTTGGTTGATTTTTCTTTGTTAAGTGGCATTTAAATATATAAAATAAATACCAAAAATATAAATCTTTGTTTTACTATGGTTGAAAATATCAAAAAATTTCTATATGTGACACGGCACCAGAGTTCAGTTAGGGTTTTTCAAAATGCTGACACGCCGAGCTCAAAAGGTTTGCCATCACTGATATAGTAGAACATGTTACATTACAAAGCTACAGGAATTAGCATAGTTTGGTACTAGAAAAGACTTGGTAAGAGAGATCAATGCCAGTCTAGGAGTAAACATGAATACATATAGGAACTTGAATAATGACATGTTATATTTGAAATAAAGAGAATAGGGTCAATTGGGTAATGATTGGGGAAAAATTTGACCCTTACCTAATTCTCTCCAGCAGAATAAATTCAAATGCCTCAAAATTTTAAATGTGAAAACTGTAATCATAGAAGTTCTGGAAGGTAAATTTATATATGAAGTTGATAAGACATTTCCAAGCAAGAAGCAAAACCCGTGAGGCATAAAGAAAAGATTGAAAAAATTAGCCAAGATGGTTATATGTAAAATCAAAATGCAAATTAAAATTTTAAGGAAAACACTTTTAATTTGTGTAAAACTGTATTTTTCCTTAATTTCATAACAAACATTCAAATCAACTATAAGAAATATGATTACTACAGTGGGAAATGGTCCAAAATTAGAAAAGCTATATTTTGCATATATTAGTGTCAATACCCTGGTTGTGATATTACATTTTACCAGGTCTTTTCTGGTACCTGGCTATGTTTTGCAACATGTTACCATTGGGTAAATTCTGCAGAAGGTACAAGGAACTCTCTGTATTACTTTATTACTGCATGCAGACATCATGGGATGTACTTACACAAACCTAGATGGTATAGAATATTATATGTGCTGTACTTTTGTCTGACTGGTCGCACAGTAGATTTACTTACACCAGCTTCACCACAAACGAGTAATGTGTTGTGCTAAGACAACATCACTAGGTGATAGGAATTTTTCACCTCCATTAAATCCCGTGGGATCACCAGCAAACATGAGGTCTGCCATTGACTAAAATGTCCTTATGTGGTGTATGACTGTATATAAATTTGACCCACTGATGGCAATTTACTTCATGAATACACCAGCAAAGTTTTTCAAGTATATACATTTACAGAGAGAGATTGCAGAATTGTATGTAATAGTGAAAAATTGGAAACAACTGGAGAATTTATCAATGGGGAAAAAAGTGTTAATTAAATGAATTCTGTCACATCCATGAGGAAGCAACTGTGAAAAGAATGTGGAAATATCTCTGAGCCAATACACATCCAGAGACAGGTTGAAAGTGCAAAGTGTGAAACAATAGGTATGAATGTCTCTCTTTTTTTTTTTATTGTTGACCTTGTATTTTTTTCTTTTCTTTTTTCCCCCTGAATTAAGATATTACAAATGTGTCCTTATCCCCCGCAATGTCCCCTCATCCCCCCAATCCTAGAAATGAATGTCTCTTTTGTGTGTGTGTGTGTGTGTATATATATATATATATATATATAAATTCCCCATGCCGTTTCTAACCATGTACTTAACCTCTACCCTGCAGGACATGAGCCTAGGGCCTGATCGCTGTCCAGGTGGGAAATGGCATGTCAGTTTCCCACAAACCTGTGACGAGTCTTCTTGACAGCTCCCTCCCTTGGCTTTGAGGATGGTAGCCAACTCAGATTGACCCCTGCCCTTACTTAGTGGCACCCTAAGGAAGTAGAGACATAGGTGTGTACAGGTAGAGCGAGGTAGGTAGATAAATAGCTTTGCATATGGAGTTTGCAACAAAAGCAAAAATGTTTCTTATTACCACTCACAGACTTGCCCATTCCCCGTCCTTAATTAGGCCATATTGAATCACACATCGCTAGGTTACATCACCCTTTACAACTCTTCCTTGTAAATCTCCCCCTAGGCACCTCCTGCCTTCCTTGGAGAATTTCTAACCTCCTTGACTCTCATTTTTTCCAACAGCCTGTCAAAATTCTGGGTGATTTGAACATCCATATTGATCCTTCCAATATCCTAGCATTTTGGTTCTGAGCTCCGAAGTCCATGTTCTCTTTTAACCTCCTTTAACCACTTACATGGTCACAATGTGAGTGCCTTTAAAAAATTATATCTAAAGTGTCTCCTAGGTATGTGACTTGACCGGGAATCGAACTCACAACCTTTTGGTGTATGGGACGACACTCCAACCGAGCCTCTCAGCCAGAGCAGATTCTGCTTCTAGTTTGCTTCAAGAATGTAAGCCCCGTGAGGGCCAGGCCTTTCAAAAATTTGTTTCACTTACTGTTACAACCCAAGAATCAAAAGGAGTGCTTGGTACATAAAAAAAAACCCTAAATACATATTTATTGAGTAAATGAATGAATAAAAGACATATAGATATGTAAAGGGATATGCATTTTATAAGTACTAATTATTTTAGAGGGGGGAGACTTTTTCTAACCATGCACATAATAGGTTTCTGTTAAAGTTATAAAAAATCGTATTAGCATTGATATTACAAGATATTGTAGGTCATTTGTCTTTTCTACATACTTCCATTTTTTTAAAAAGGTACAAAATTTTATTTTCAATATACCTTCAAAACGTTTTAAATTGTTATAAGCCAGCAGTTAGCACAGAGATCAAACAGTAGTGGAATAATGAACGGTCTAGCTAACTGAATAGTCCCACATCTAAATAATTATATAAGTTCTTAATAAAAATAATACCAGAAGCAAATCAACTGACCAAAGCAATAATATATAAGAAGTGTTCTGTTTCAAAGATCAGAGAAGAGGTTATGGAGGTTTTATTGTACTGTATACAGTACCATGGTGGAGGGTGACCAGCACGTCTCTTACTACGTTCATTCATTCATCAACTATAAGAGCATGATTGTGAAGTGATGTAGGAACTGGAAACTTGGATGTGATAGTCCACATTCAGAAACAGACTCGAGTAAGAGCTGATTTGATTAGCTTGAGCAACAGGCCATTATATTAATGGTTCCCTTCAAGGCAGGGCAGCCCTGGCTCATCATAGCGCTGCTAGGGCTCGGTTGTGTAATGACGTATGGCTTTCTGTCAAGCATGAGCGTTTTGATTACCCAGCATGCATGGAGACAGAAGTTGATACTAACTCAGATACCTCACGCCAACTTAAATCCAAAGGCATCATCAATGTAGTAATATATTGTAAAGTATGTTGAGTCTTCTGCTAAGTACATGAACAATATGGGCATTCAAGTAGAATGATCTTCCAATTTGTGAACATATGGTTACTTATCCTACTAATAAATATTTCTGCAGATATGAGAATAATGAAGCACACAGTGATACTTGCCTTTTCAAGATTGTTAAATACATAAATTCCCAAGAGATATAAATAGATTTAGGTCATTTCAAGCATAATTTCATAGAAACCACTTCAATTACCACACCTTGCTTAGCACAGAGGATATGATGAAGGATTGCGGTGTGAACTCATAAAGTGCAGAAAAGCAAAATGAAAACAGGTGTTTTATTTTTGAGGTACATGTTTCATGCTTATTACCCCGAAGTAATTTTTTAAACGGAAAATGTTCTATTACTTACATTTCAATGGCTTTGCTACATTATATTTGGATGCTGTTAGCTACCGAATAATAAAAGGATCTCACAGTAAACAAAGCTGTTCCATTTTTATTTCCTCTCAGTCATAGCCAGACGGTCTTGATGTTAAAAGGCTTTCATATTTTTTACGAGATTATCAGCTCAGGCTTTTCTCATTTCTCTCAATTTTTCCCCACTTCAGGTTTTCTCACAGGTAATAATAAGGCTATTTTGATAGAAATGTAGCCATCGTACGACTTTCTTTATAAGTGGGCTCCACGTTTTTCACAATTTGAAATAGTGGGCAGAGCTACGCCCATTGGAGTGGAAAGTGGGGGACCCACATGTTGTTTCAGGGATCCAAAATCTTAAAACACATATTTTTAGTTTTGTTACCAGGACATGGCAGTTCACCTAAATATTCTGTGAATTTAGTCCTGTTTAGTTCTATCACGTTTTCCTCTATTTTTGGCTAGTCATAATTATTTGGAATGTTTAGGTTTGGTACTTCATTGTTTCTATGACTATTTGATTGCCCACTTCTATTCATTTTGATATATCACCTTTATGCTTCATAATTTCTTAATCCACTTTTCTCAGTAGTCTTTCTTTTACTCTTGCCTTTAAAGTTTTTACCTAGTAAACTCAAGCCCAATTTATATTTTGTCTGAATAAAACATTTTATTTTAAGTAAATACTCAAATATCCTGAAATTCCCATATTTTCAATATTTTCCTTGAAATGTTTGAAACTGGATTTTTCATAATTGCTAAAACATTTGTAAACTATCTATGAATAAAAACCTTAAGGTATAAGTGAGGATATTTAATATGGTATAATTATCTTCATTTTTAGTAAATAGCGCTGTCCCTGAATTTTATTTTAGGCTAATAAGCCACTTAGATTATACCAGATGATTAATTAGATTTTATCAAAGTCAGGGTCTCAGAATACTTATAAATTTCTTTCAGAATAAAATGAAATATTTCAGAATGGTCTCTGGTGAGACTGAGGATTAGGTATATTTACAATTAGGTAAGTGTCTGAAAACTAAACTCAAGAGTGAACGTTGGATTTGGTTTCCAACAATCTCTCCATGGCATCTGCATTGGCTGCTATGCAGCACAGTTTAATATCAATAAATGATGCCAAATGATTTATGCCTACTGTAGTTGGCTTGTAATATTTGCTGCTTAAAAATTGTGAAGAGACTGCGGTTCCTTAAATTGAAATGGCTATGTCAAAATGCTAATTTTTATCATTTACAAAAAACACTATAACACAAAACCTACATCTTAAAACCGAAGGAAGAACCTGCCTTCGGCGATGAGAAGCATGCTGGCCGGGAAAGTCTCTCGCCCACCCTGTGGGATAGCGCAGAACACACCGAAACAACCTTTTATGCTGGTCTACTCACCTAGCTTCTCTGATGAGCTGGCCGTGGCAATCACAGAGGCAGAGCTCAATTAGTGGAATGTCTGTAGCCTTGGCCGTCAATCATTCCTGTCGAGAGGAGGGACTCGGAAGCTCTCAGTGCATTAATTAAGAGCTCATCTCAGCAGAGCCATCTTTCTACCTAAGGACCAAAAAGAAAGTTTTAATTAGATTTTTCAAAGCGTATGTCATACCGGAAAGCAAGGCGAGTTCTTGAGTTGGTGTCAGAGGCAACAACACGAAGGGAGTCTTTCAAACAATGCAAAGGGCCCCGGTTCTCAATCACTGGTGACATCGAAGTGGGAGCATCTGTCTCCATCACTGGCTTCTGCCCTCTACACAGTGACTTCATGAAATAAGTGAAGTTCTGACCATGTGGTTTCGTTGCCAACATAGGGTTGGGCGCCTGCCTAATGACTGATGCAGAGCTGATGCTGCCCAGGGCAAGGACAACGCGGGGGACACTGCTCTCCGCCGGTGCCTGGCGTGTGGTCCAGGCCAGCTTCCTGATGAACACCCAACAGGCGACACAGTGCAAGCTCAGCAGAGGGACTGAGGGCACCTGCACAACACAGCCATGCCACTGGCTTGGTGATGGGTTGAGTGTACCACGGCTGGCTCCCCTGAAACCAGAGGGACTCGCCCAGCTCAGTGGTTGACTGTGGACCTGTGAACCAGGAGGTCACTGTTCAATTCCAGGTCAGGGCACAGGCCCAGCTGGCAGGCTTAGTCCCCAGTGTGGGGCGTGCAGGTGGCAGCCGATAGATGACTCTTTCTTATCATTGATGTTTCCATCTCTCTCCCCCTCTCCCTTCCTCCCTTAAAGCAATAAACATATATTAAAGTAAAATAAAACAAAATAAAATAAAACAAAATAAAATAAAATAAAACCACAGGGACTCCAGAGAGGTGGAAATTGGCAAGGCTCCCCATAGAATGGCATGTGTGAGGCCCTCGGACAGACTCCTTAGGGCTCACTTGGGAAATAACAGGTACATTACTGATTAAAATATTTATAAAATAAGGGAGGGAAACAAATTTTAAGAGCTAGGTCAGATTCTAGAAGGGGAATATATCTACTAATAGCTATTAACCCCCACCCCCTATGTAATTAAGTGGGGAGGGTCAGAACTCGTGCCTGAGAGCAAATGAGTTTACCAACATCAATTGAAAAAGCAGGTAGTAAAAACAATAAAAAATAGTGAACTACTGAAACACCGCAATAAGTTGTAGAAATAATGAATACATTACCAAACTTAAATATCCCCCAAAAATCAGCGCCGGAAAATGTAGAAAAATGACATTTCTGCTTTTAGAAAGGTTATATACGATGAGGAAATATAAACCAAGCACAATGGACACAAAATCAATGGTGTGATAATTATAAGGGTGTTTCCAACAGGCAGGACAGGGCAGATGCTTTAGGAGTACAGGAAGGGTGGCTCATTGACAACACAGCAAACCCTGCCTCCCAGCCTTTCTCGCTGCTATTATAATTCATTTTGTTTTCCGAGGAGGGTGGTTAGGAAATCTAACTACCATATATGCTATAAATTTACTACCTAACTAGCATCCTAGACATGTGCTGAATAACAGCAACACATCTGACCCCCCCCAAAAAAGCACTATAGATTTTACAGGTATACAGTTTAGTACATTTCTAAATGAGAATATATAATGAGAACATTATTTTATAGATAATTTGTCAGAAAAATAAAGCTGGGGAAATTGTAGCCCATCCTTTATATTAATGTCCATAAAGATATTTTATAATCCCTTCTCCTCTCTTTCCCCTCACACATTTTCCCAACTATTTTGCCTCGGTTATTGTGCTGCATTATGTTTATTGCACAGTACTAGACCTGTATTGTAGTACTCCCCAGACACAAGTTGGCAAATTGTGCTGCTCACACCAATCTTGTGTGCCTGATAAATTTATATAATACAACATCTTGCCTTCGAGTGCCACTTTTGTGCCTTTCAATGCATCTTTTTATTTTTGGCTAAGCCAGGGTATATTACAAAGTCAAATTTCCTCTTGGGAATATTGCACTCAAGGATGTCTGACTGGTAAGATTAATATGCACAGTTTTCTGTGTTATGATTGTGTACCATTTGTTTACCTCAGTGGTCTCTTTGTTTTCCAAGCAATGTTTAAATTATCTTACTGATAGACTGAGGACAGAACATGTCTAAATCAATGGCTGTTTAGTGTAGTTGTGTTCAGAGAAGAAAAATATCACCGTGTGCTTTTCCATGGGTTGTGAGCATTTTTTTTTCTCCCTGAAGAAGTGACACTTAGCCTTGTGATCCGAAAGCACCTTCTGGTGACATTGACCAAGGCCACTCGGTTACACCTCCCTCTTCCTATGGGAGCTGTATCTTGATCAAGAGCATGGCAGAGGAATAAGCTTCAGAGCAGGCAGTGCATTTCTGTGCTTTTAGCTACATATATATCAGATTCTATTACATTTTGAAAATGAAATGTATTTTAATAAATGCTGCCCCTATAATTACTCAGTGTGTATAAATGTTTTGGGACACCTGCATATATTTATTGCTTAATTTGCAGCTTCAGAAGAACCCAACTTTAGTATATTTAGGGGTAAAAGTAAGCCTTTTCCTGAATAAAAATATCCTTGTTTTTCTATATAAAACTTTCTCTACATGGAGGGAACTTTTGAGATCAGGTATGTGGAGGCCAGCTCAAAAATGGTATCTGGAATGAGGGATCCATATCAGACTTTGTCACTTGCTCTGAAATTGGTAGCAGTGGCCCCATGGCATTCCAAGGAAGACACCTGGTATGTGTGTGGAGAACGACAGCTGTTGGAAGACCTGGGTGCATCTGCCCCACCCTTATCATAGGAAATCACAGCATTTTTCAAAGATCCTCAGAGTTTGAGATCAAGCCCAAGATGCTCCAGAAAGGGCTTCTGTGTTACCAGCTACATGCTTCTCTTCTTCTCCCTTTCAGAAGCCAAGATGGCAGTTTCTTACAAGAAAGTGCAGGGCACTGCTCTCCTACGGTATGAAGGGCCTCCCCTAGCTCCTGACAGTATGGCAGGGGTATCAATTTGATGAACTGGGAGGTGATAAAAACATGAGACTCAGAGTGACATTACAGAAGCTCAGTCTGTTTCACTTCAAATATTAATCTGTTCACTATTTGCAAGCAGTGAAGTTGGCGCGGGCATTGTTCTCAACGGCATTTGACCATTAACGCTCTCATGAAGCGATGTGGCTCTGGGAAACAGACGCAGAGTGCATCTCAGTTTTTCACCTGCTGGACCAGTCAATTCTTCTGAACATTTAGCAAATTCATGAGGTGACATCTGTCAAGCTAGTGTATCTTAAGTGACCACATTTCTACACTCGTGGGACTTGTATCTAAAGGCGAACTATAATGAAGCTGCAGCTAAAGTGACCCCGTTATTATTTCGTCTCATCGCAGAGATACGTGTGAAAGAGCACATTTATTATCTGACCTCCTCTATTCTTCCTGAGATTATATTAGAAGGAACGGAAGTCGCTTTTCAATATATCATGAGAAAAAATATAGACATCACATTAGAACAAGGTTCACATACACACACCCTGTCAATAGCATACACTGGGACTTTGAGCAATCTTTCAAGGACAAAAATAGCCACTTTGTGTTTATTTTATAATTTAGATGGGCAGTTGGGAAATGTATTAGCAAAGACTTCCATATTTGTATTAATGAGATCCCATTAAAAATTCTACAGATACAAACTCAATCTAGTAATGCTAAGAAAAACAACAACAGAAGCCTAATATCCTATATAATAAAAGGCTAATATGCAAATCAACTAAATGGCAGAATGACCAGTTGCTATGATGTGCACTGAGCACCAGAGGGCAGATGCTAAATGCAGGAGCTGACCCCTGGTGGTCAGTGTGCTCCCATAGGGAAGCCGGCCTCATGGCTGCCAAGTACAGCGACGGTGACAGCACTAAGGTTGTTTGACGGAGGCCTTAAGCACTGAGCCATCAGTCCGGACATCCCACAAGGGCTCCCAGACTGTGAGAGAGCACAGGTTGGGCTGAGTGACACCCCCACCCACCGAGTGCACGAATCCCAGGCACTGGGACTCTAGTGTTAGAATATGTAAGTTTGGGGAACAGGGCTCAATTAGTGTTTAAAATGTCTACTTGTTTAGGTATATGTTTTTTCTCAGCCATACCAGAGAGAAGGTTGGGAGGATTATCAGTCTTATATTTGCCATTTTATTATTTATTTTTAATGCTGAAATATTTTATTGTACATGAGCCTAGAGGTTTTCTGCTTTGATGGGTTTTTAAAATAGAATAATAAATAAATGATAGTTTACTTCAGTAAGTCTGTCATAAGTTTCATATTTTCTAAGTCTTTCCCAATTCTGACTGCGGAAAAATTATTACTTTCTGGTTACTTCCTTGATAGTTATTATTAGGGGGAGGATAGTCCTCAAGCTTTCTGAGTATTAGGTTATGCAAGTGATATCAACTAATAGCTACTTCTATTGAATATTTCAAATACCAAATTGTTTTCTTGTAACACCTACAAGTTTAGTAACAATGGAGGGGCCAATAATTAATGTACTCTACTAAGAACATGTTTCAATGTAATTTTTGAATTAGACCTCAAGCCCTCATAAGAAAAGCTTGGCAGTTTGTGAAACTATTCAAATACACTTTATAGGAGAAGCCACTGTGGTAGAAATCAGCAGAACAAATCCATACATATTTATTTAAATAATCTGTGCATTGTTTTGTGTGTGTGTGTGTGTGTTTTTTTTTCAAATACTCTGCTCTCTGCATTTTCAGGTAGATTCTATATGTGGGAATGCTTGTATATATTATCCATATCTGTAACTGCATCTTTATTAATTTAAATGAATTTCTTTTAAAGAAAATTGAGAGTAGAGAATTTTTAAATATTCAACAAATATTCAGGCCGTTTCCCTGCAGATCCTGTACAAATGGTGTGCAAGCTCCTTCTCAAAAGAGTGTTTGGTGTGTTTTCTTTTTTTTTACAGCCGATTCCCGCTCTCACAGTCCATTTCTCCATATCTCAAAGCAAGGAAGAAAATAACAGCTTTTTTCCCAGTGATCTGGAAAATATTAAGACTTGGGATGATATTTAACCAGCTATACTTTCTTTTTTAAAATATATTTTATTGATTTTCTTTATAGAGAGGAAGGGAGAGGGATAGAGAGTTAGAAACATCGATGAGAGAGAAACATTGATCAGCTGCCTCCTGCACACCCACTACTGGGATGTGCCAACAACCAAGGTACATGCCCTTGACCGGAATCGAACCTGGGCCCCTTCACTCTGCAGGCCGACGCTCTATCCACTGAGCCAAACCGGTTAGGGCAAACCAGCTATACTTTCATGTAAAATATGAAGCACTTTGAAAATTGGTCTCTTGCAGTCAACATCACCTAAACAACATTTGTAATTAAGAATATGTACCTAAAGATGTATGTATATATACATATACATATAAGTGTAATACCAACTTAAAAAATCTTCAACTTTACTTATACTAAAAATATGTATATTTGGTGATGTAGGAGTTGAAAATGAGACTTGATTAGTTTAGTCACACATGTATTTATTTCATACATTTTTATTGAGCCGCAGACAAGAGTCAATCACTGGCTGTGTTCCGGGACAGAATAATGAGCAAAGCAGGGGAGGACCCTGCCCTGGTTAAGCTTCCATTTGAGGAGATGTACAGATGTAGTGCTTACCCAGGACCTCGATACAGTTACACAGCCAGCCTCCACTGTTATCAATTTCATGTGCCATGTCATCCTGATGCAATTATCAGTTCAGGGACTTTTGCTTGTCCCAAATATTTGAAAACATACTTTGTGTTGAAGGCTGATCTGCCACAGAAGGTGACTGAAAAAGGGACTCTCCATTACTTCTTAGGCATTCATGATAACGGGAAACAGTCAAAGACACGTTCATGACAATAATTAAATCTGGGCGGGTGTGCCTGCTGGGAACTTGTGCAATAAGAACAGAGAAGGGCAGGTTCCAGGCTACAAAAAAAGAACTATTTCTCTCAAAGACCTGAGTCACAGAATATTACTATTTAGTAGATTTTGCATTTTTAAAATGCATAATGCCAGAATTTCATGGTAAAGAGTCTTGAATAATTATCCAAGTGCAATCCGAAAGATTTTCAAAAACAAAGGATAGGAAGCAAATATCCAACCACATAAATAACCGCAAGGCTGATAGGTGCCTGAAACAGCAAGACAAAACTGCTTTCATTTCAATTCTGGAGTCCCCCCTTTTTCTGTACCAACCCTCATAATATACTCAGGGACTCAGTCTTTTTCTGCCTTCTCCAGAAGAGCCCAGAGCTGACAACAACATCCAATAACTACAAGTGTTGCCCGCAAGGGGAAATGGCCATCTGGGCACAATATTGATGGTGACCGACAGACCTCCAAGTGCTCAAGTTTTATGGAAAGCTAAAAGCAGGACCGTAGCGTATGCATGAATTAGCTACTTCTGACACTCCGTGGATCCGGCTACCCTTTCCTTAATAAACTGATAACAGGGAAATGACACGAGGCTGGAGAGATAAGCAACAGCTGGGATGAAAAAGACAGGTACGTTTTCCAAATGTTACAAAGATACAGCCTAAATCGATTTCAGAGAATGTTTTTGAAAAATAACTCCGTTTTAAGGTCATATTTTAACTGAAATAGATTTCAGGAGATTGGGTGTAATTATACATTACATCTATTTACTTCAATCAATATTGTCTATTTATCTAACTTCAGAAGCCCAATAAAAGCACAGTTCTACATCTCTCCACGGTAGCTGGCAGACATTACTCATGCCCTGAGTTTATTTGCAGAAAGTCTACGAACGAGAAAGCAACCTCCCCTCTTCACCTGCAGCGTCTGACGGAGGAGAAATCACGGCACCCCCAAGTACTCTCCGAACAGCCAGGAGATTCTCACACATGTCCATTCGCCTCCTTCACTTCCTCCTCAATAAATAATGGATAAAGATGCAATGGGTCCTTGCTGACGTTTTAATTCTCCTAATATACAAAAATTATCTTGTGGAAATAAATGCGTGTCTACGCAACCGTCTGCAAACGCTGCGGAAGTAATTTGCTGGTTCTTAGGATGCTCCGTGGGCTGTATTCTATTTTGGAGATAATGAATCACTTATCTCTGCACCGTGGCCCCCGCTCTCCCCACCTCAGCCCCACCTCAGAACACAAGCTTCTGTCACACGGATCTTGTTCCCCTTTTTTGGGTTCGCTACACAATTTTTATTGCCGCTAACTGACATATCAATAGGACCAATGCAAATGTTATGCAAATCTCAAACGGAAAGCTCTTTTTTACTAGAAACACAATTAATAACTTTGTAAATATAATAGTGGTACTAATGGTACTAATTACAGCCTTCTCAATATGAAAAGGGTATTCTGGGTAAGTGGACTGTAAAAATAATGGCTGCTTGGCCCTTCAATATTTATTATTCTTTTACTTGATCTTTTATTGTTTGGAATCTCAGAAAGAAATGAAGGCATTGCAGCTCTAGCCGGTTTGGCTCAGTGATAGAGCATCGGCCTGTGGACCAAAGGGTCCCGGATTTGACTCTGGTCAAAGCCACACACCTTGGTTGCAGGCTCCTCCCTGGCAGCTAAATCACTGTGTTTCTCTCACATCGATATTTCTATCCCTCTTCTACTCTCTCTAAAAATCAATGGAAAAATATCCTCGGGTGAAGATTTAAAAAAAAAAGAAAGAAAGAAAGAAATGAAGGCATCACACACTCCTCTGCACATTCAGGAGATAGGAACCGGAACCAAAATCACCTGAAACAAGCGAACGGAGGGATGACCCTAGTTGTGTTGAAGTGAGGGAGGCTTTGTGCTTTCATTAATGGCTTCAGAACCCTATATTGAGGTGCTGGCCCCCCATCATTTCTAAGTTACGCAGTCACATTTGGCCAAGGCCGGTTGGTGTGCTTCTTTCCCACCACACAGCTCATCTGTCCTTTCACCCGCTCCTCACACCGCCCGCCAATGAGTTCTCAGCACTCACCATCCTTGTAGGGTTTCCTACCTCAGGCTGGAATAAAAGCAAGTCGAAAGAGAAACTGAGGGAAACCTGGCGAGTAATTTTGTGTCCAATGAGTAAAATACATGCAGGAAATTGCTTTCTTGGACTCCTATCCTTTCTCTTTTCCCATTTAATTTTAGATTTCGTCTGCCTTTAAAGCTTGTATGCAAGTTAAAGACTGATGTGGAAATAAAATACAGTCTTTCTACATCTTGTTAATCCTCTATGCCCCCTGAAACTACAGAGCTCATGCTGGTGCCCAGAGAGGTAAGGCCATTGGAACAATCATTTTCCAGGCAACGTTTACTCCCAATGATGTTCATTTATCTCATAACTACTTTGTTGATATATAGAATGGTGGACGATAGTAGGTTTACTTTATTTTTCTTTTTATATATTTGCCCAGTTAAGAGAACAGAGCATACAGTTTCTTTTAATCAACTACCCTTGGAAAACCATCATGTGACATTGAATTAAACACATTAAATTAAAACCATATAGTATCTTGCACAGAGAAGGCAGTCAATAAATACTTACTGAATTGAAGTAAAGTACATGAAATATATTCACTTATTAAAGCTGTTTACTCACACAATAAAATGAATCTTAAGCCTGGCTTATGTAGCTTAGTAGTTGATCATTGACCTATATGATTCCTGGTCAGGGCACATGCCTGGATTTCCAGCTCAATCCCCAGTAGGGGGCATGCAGGAGGCAGCCAACCAATGATTCTCTTTCATCATTGATGTTTCTATTTCTCTCTCTCTCTTTCTTCCTCTCTGAAATCAATAAAATATATATTTAAAATGAATCTCAATATTAATATTTAGCAGGGATTCCTATAAATATGCGTATTTTTCTATTTCATAAAATAATATGGGGCCACAACATTAGTAACAAAGAAACAGAATTTCTGGAAGATGAGGCCCAGAAATCAGGATTTTAAAAAGATTCCCAGGTGATTCTAATGTGCAGCCAAGGTTGAGAACCACTGCTCTAATAGCATCTTCTGTTAAAGTTATACTCCAGTCTTAAAGAAATACATTTTACATAATGTCTCCCCTCTTTGCTTTTGTACATAATGCTCCATCCTCCTGGGAAGACCTTTCTTTTGGACCCTAATGTAAATTATTATCTATTAGTAACTGCTATTCATCTGTGTGACTTCAAGACCTACTTCATCCGAAAAGTCTTTCCTGGCCTCCCCTTCACCCTAGCCGGGAGTAGCTGCCTTTTCTATGTCCTTCCAACAGACCCCCTTTTAGAGATGTATCCACCCCCTCAAGGTAACCCCACTGGAATCCTTGTTTCAATGACATAACCCTCATGAGATGTCTCCTGCAGAGGTTTCCTTCAGAGTTAGTCTGAGACTCATGTGAAATTTATCTTTATGATTCAACTTCTTTTTTTCAAAAATATGATTGCCTACTGTGATCACCAAAATTATTGAACAGATTTGACATTGAATAATTTTTGGTTATTTCAAAAAAATTCAAATATACTCTCAAAGGACAAAGACTTCTTCCCACTGAGCACATTCAAAAGACTGTTGTCAGATGTTGGAATTCTTGAACTTTGTTAAAAAAAAAAAAACAAAGTATTTTAGAGGTCTAGTTTTAAATGTACACACGCCACCTAACACATGTTTTAATTAAAAACTATAAAATAAAGATATAATTTTGGAATGAAAAAACTTTAAGCTAATTCATAACTTTAGAACATCGATGCCCTATATTAATGCTTTTAATCAGTGGATAAGGAAAATACTAAAATGCAGCATGTAACTTCATGTACAATTAGAATACAGTACTGTACACGTCAAAATAATGACATTAAGGAATGCAGGAAATAAAAATGACATCAAATATCTTAGGAGAATGTTATACTCTAGGCTTAGATTATTAATAAACAGAATACAGCAATACTAACACAGAATTCTAATTCACTGGTTTGCATGTTCACCCTTATTTCAAAGTCAGAATTATTATACCATGAAAGCTGTTCTTTGTCATTGTGTTTTCTCCAGTGAATAACATTCTATTTGAGAAGAGGAGATAAGAAATAATGAAATACAGTTTTAGATGTATTTGTTGCTCAATACTTGAATATTTTAATTTATAGCTATATGACAAAAGTTAAAATACATATACTACCTAGATTTATAAAGAGCTGTTCTTAGAAAGTATTCATTCAGCATCTTAATAGATCAAAGTCTTTTGGGACTGTTACACAACAAAGGCACTACATGAATATAAACAGATAATATAATGTATGCAGAAGGTACTTAATAAATATTTGTAAAATTGAATGCCAAATATTAATCAAAGGTGGTGCTTGTGAGTCAGCAAAGGAACCTAAAGTAATTTACAGAGTCACTACTTATTTCAGATTTCATTTTAATGAGCATTAAGGCATCATTTAAATTCTAACTTGAACTTATTATGCAGACCATTGCTTAAAATTGTGAATTACCTTCTAATACTTGGAAAAATTTAGGGTCTGACTCTTTTCAGTGTGACTTTGGAATTTTTATTTGGTTTTGGTTTGAGCCTGTTCTTTTTCCAAGAGAATTTGGATGCCTGATATATATATATTTCAGTTACATGAAATAAAGGAGAAACGGTTGTCATTTCACAAGAAGTGTATATTGCACCAGACCTTTATTGGACACTGAGCTGAGGGCTACAATTTCCTAATGTTCAGTATACAAAGATGAAAAGCAGACACAAACCATGCCTTCAGGCATGTCCAGTGGGTAGCTAGAAGCATTTCATTATCATTTAATGCAACAAAACAAGAAAAAAAAAGTGTGATCACAGAGGAGAAGCTGGCCCAATTTAGTCTGGAAATTCTGGAATAACTGGCTACACATTTATGGATTTAATTTCCATTGAGGACAAAGCCCAGGTAAACTTTAGACTCAGTCTGAATTCAAATCCTGGCTTTACCCCTTACTACCTATGTGACTTTGGGCATGTAGTAGTGTGGGGAGCCGATATAGGGTTAAGCCTCGGACTGACCTGTTGGCAAAGTCACAAACAGGCCTTCTGAGTCTTAAACAACCCAACCCGAGAGGTGGCCACTGATTCACACGAGCTGTCATTTAAAAAATAAGAAAAGGGGGAATTTGCCGGAAGCCGGTCCATCCTTGCTGCTTGACACAGTCGCTGCAGGGAAGAAACATCTGCACAGCATATGTTTCAAGGGACCTGGGGTATATGGCATACTGTTCTTAATATGTTTGCTCCCCTTCTTAGCACTATGTGTTTTAACCAAGGTCACTTTTCCAGAAAGGTTGTTTCCCCAGGTGAGGATTTTTTCCTGGAGTTAGGGATTAACAGAACTAAGGAAGGGAATAAAACCCCGTAACTAAGTGCCAGGCGGGTAACTAATCACTTTAACTATGAACAATCATGCTTAAACTACATCTTTATTTAGGATAATTTTCTTCAGTTACTTCCTTGTAGTTTAACAGAACAATAGAGTAGTGACCTTGGAATGAGATAACAAATGCCCTAACCTTTGGAATAGAATGGATAGGATTAAAATCAACTAGTAAAATTCAGATGTAATAGGAGAATAAAGGGAGAACCTTGCTATGCTGATCAATTGAAAGCTGCTGCCTCCGTGTCATTCCTTCTTCGCCGACTCCATCCATACCTTTGGGAACCCCCGGACCTGCTGGGGCTGGACCCCAACACAGTAGATGCTTATTGAATTACTATATCAAACAGTGTAGGAAGATAAAGGAGGTAAATTTGAGAACTCTGGGAGTTTAGGAAGACATGGTGGGTGAAATGAGATTCAAACTGAACCTTGGGAAATGTAAGAATTGGGTACAATGAGTATGTGCTCAAAAGAGGCAATTTTGAAATGAGAAATGAATGAAGATTCAGAGAAGGCAATAACACATGGTGTGTGGACTACAGGAAAACAGGTATAGAGTTTTCATGTTGGGAAAAAAGATATCAAACTCATTATCACAGATCACCGAAAATCTTCAAAGGTTTCTCATAAAAGACTGATATTCAACCAGAGAACTTGTATGCATCTATGCATAACCCATGGACCCAGGCAATAGTGTGGTGAAGGCCTAGGTTGGGGAGGTGTATCAGCTAGAAGGGGCCAATGCGGGGGGGGGGGGGGGGGAGCAGCATATGTAATACTTTCAATGGTAAATATTTAAAAATTGAGAGTGTTTTTCCAAGCCCCAATCCTTCCATGCTCTTACACTCCTCACTAATCTCAAATATCCATGAAGAAATGCTTAGTTGACTGCAACACTTTGCCAGCATTTATGGTAATTACTTCCTTTTCGTTCCTGTATTAAGGAACAACATAATTTAATGCAGAATGCACAGCCTCGATTTTCTCAACAGTAAGTTATCTGACCTATCTTGCAATAGACCAGCATCCCAAAGAGCCATTCCAGTGGAACAAGAAAACATCACTTAGATTTTTAAACATGCAATCTGGCACTGTTCACATCTCACCTGGTGCAAGTGTAGCAAGTAGTTCATCAATCTTATTCAAATATCTCATCTCTACTCCCTTCCTGCACAGGCTTTCATCCCACTTTTCGCATCCCGGTGAATGGGCTTTTGTGTCACGTAGCCCAGCTAGAAGGAATGGATGCACATGGCCACTTTCTAGACAGAGATATACCAGGTGCAAACAATACCGCTCTGTAAAGTTCACAATAGATTTATCACAATAAAAGCGGCCAAAGGAATCTGGACGTTTCTGGGTTACTGTGCTGTTCCCTCCCGTGATTCTCTAACCATCTCAGACAGGCTGACAGGAACCATTGTTATCACTTCTGCCCGTGTCATATTTATACACCGGATTGGTTTGGCTGCAAGACCTCGGTACAGGCAGGGGCTATAATGTACTCTTTCAATTTGCACAGGGAAACTTTTAAGAGTCTATTATCAGGTTTACTTACTAGTACAGTGCCCATCACCACCATAGAAAAATAGAAAATGGCACCACCAGGTTGAAAATAGAATGTCGTGTGGAGAATAAAAGGACATTTAAAAAAAAAATCTCTCCTGGAACATTTCACACCCCGTGAGTTTCTTCTGCAATTTTCTCCGGACATGAAAAAGTTTGCCAGGAGCAAGGAAATAAGACAGGGTGACCTGCCAATAGTTGTCTATCCACATTCAATGAGGGGATCATTTACATGCCTCTAATGTGGGATTCAGCAAGGAGCCCAGCAAGGAAATAATTATGCGAATGATCTTACCTGCATGCATCCTGTTTACTTAGAAGTCAGCAGGCAACCTCCAGATTCCAATCTACACATCCCTTAGCTCTCAGTATGTGGTGAAGGATCAAAATATAATCAAAGCTCTAAGACACAGTATCAGGAGTGCCTACAAGACCAGTGCATTCCCGGCTTCTGTTTATCCGGCAAGAATACCTGCTGGTGATGCACACCGAAGGAAAGACCACGAGGAACCGTTTTTGTTTGTGGCGGTGGAAAGGGAGCTGGAGAAAGGAGAGCTCATGTGTTAGGACATTGTCTGATGAATCTGTATCGTTTCCACCCCAGCTTTGGATATTGTCTGGCTACTATTTGATAAACTCTGAATCCATAAACTGAGCCCATGGAATAGAATGAACCTTTATTGAGAACTTTGTCAGTTTTCAGTTCTTTATGTATGTTAACTCATTTCATTCCCACACACCCTTTTGGCTAGATTCTACTTTTGTGACTAATATATTATAGATGATGAAACTGAGGCACATAGAGGTTTTAAATAAATAGCCCAAGGTCATATATTTAGTAGGTGTAATTTTTGCTGACATGATAATTTTTGGACATACAAGGTTAAACAAAATATATATTATAGTGAATTTCACATCTTTCACTTTAGTTCTTTAATGTAGCTACTAGAAAATATTTCTATCCCATATGCAGCTAACATCTATAATAATAAAAAGGTAATATGCTAATTAGACCGGACATCATTCTGGACTAAGCTGGGGCCAGAGGAAAGCCCAGTTCTCAGGGGCCAGAGGGAAGCCGGTGCTGGCAGCTAGGGGAAGGAAGGCCTACACTTCCATGATTTTCGTGCACCGGGCCTCTAGTAATTTCTAAAGCTGGCTCTGGTGTAGGCTCTGGACAACTCTGCAATACCACGTTTAAACTCAGAGTGGCCCTAGCTGTTTTGACTCAGTGGATAGATCATCAGCCTGTGGACTGAAGGGTCCCGTGTTTGACTCCAGTCAAGGGCACATGCCAGGGTTGTGAGTTTGATCCCCACTGTAGGGCATGCAGGAGGCAGCTGATCAATGGTTCTCTCTCATCACTGATGTTTCTACCTCTCTCTCCTGCTCTCTAAAATCAATAAAAAAAAAATATATATATATATATAAAAACAGTCAGAGTGAATCTTAATCCGACCATGAAGGCTTCCTTCCTTTTGTTTCATGTTTTATTAATTTATTGCATATGAATAGTAATAGAATCTCCTCAAGCTTAAAACATAAATTGAACCTTTACATAAAACCACCCGATGAAGTAACTATAGGGACATTAGTTATTTTCATAGATGGTTATGACCATATGACTGATGAACAGTGAAACTGACGCAAAATCATCAACATGAGGAAAAAATATGACTCTATTATTATCTTCAAGAATATTAATAAAAATAATTATCATCATTTAGCCATTATCTACTAAGCACTTAACAAGCCAGGCATTGGGACAAGCTAATGCCATTGATTGGTTTGGTACTGCCCTGTTTGGGGTATTTTGGCAATTTCTGGGTTCAGTTTTGGTTATCCCAATGATTGGTATTTAAACAAAGGATGCCAATGGTACAAGAAGTCTTGGGTCAACCCTGCACAATGAAGAATACGATTGGTGTTCTCATAGATGAGACATCATTTCATAACACCTCAGCCTAATTGGCTCAGCCTAAAACCTGACATGAAAACAAAAGATTTGCTGACACTATTTTAATATGCACTGGGTCTTGCAGGAATACAGCTGCTATGTAAATCAAGGAAAGACCATACTTTGGTCAAAACTTTCAAAAGTTGTTTACCATTTTAGAAAATAGTATCACTGATAATGTTGCTACTCTTGGTATTAAAGCTGCAAATTCAGCACATCTGTATTTATACGATTACATTTGCCATATTCAAAATGAAATAAATGCAGCATCAGATTACTTTATATATCATTTAGATTCATCATGCATGACCATCTACATATTGAATACATATTAATTTGTTATAAATTGCTATCCTTTTGTTTAAGCCTTTAAATTACAGTTAAGGAATTTTACACGTTTAAATATTATGTATGTAGTTAGAATACATTAAGTATGAATTATTTCCCCGAGAGTAAAGGGGGCATTATAAAATATTCATTTAAAATAGATGACATTGTTCTTATAAGATTGAAAAGTGATAAGCTAAATTCTTTATATGCATTAACTTATTTTAACTTAAAAATGGCAAATCCCAGGATATAGGCAGCATTTTTTTAATCTGTTTCACAGATAAACTGAGCCTTAAAAATATTAGGTATTTTAATTGTTCAAGGTCAACATCTAGGGTTCAAAAATAGAAGACCTAAGTCTTATGTTTTAACCACTAGTCTTCTTATTATTAGTATAAATTAACTCTAAACTTTAAAAATGTATTTTAAAATAGCCAATTTGGAAAGATTTTTAAATGTTACCTACTTGTTGCTGTTTTTAAATTATTTTTAAATTTCAAGTTAGTGTCTTTCGTATTCTCCATGGGAAGCATAGGAAAGCAATTAGCTCTGCCAGTTGGAATAGGATCCCATAAACTTAAAATTTTAAATGCAGTTATTATAGATTGAAGAGTCATGGAATTTTTTCAAAAATGTATAATATAGAATATCCTGAATTCCCTGCTAATAGGAATTTAAATATTTACATATGCATTTACCCTATGTCATTCATTATCTCAGTTTTTAGGAATCTATTCCAATAGCATCACACTGAAAACTAAAATTAGTATACAAGTGCTATTCACTGAACACCACTTGTAATGCTGAAAGACTAGCAACAACTCAAGGGCACACAGTAGGACATGGTGGGATGATCTATGGACCTCCTCAAAGAGGAGTACTATGCAGCTGCAAAAAAACCCAGGAGCCCTCTCTCTGTTGCTGGAGTGGCCCACAGAACAACCCTCAGTGGGAAAATGAAGTAGAGAATACTATGTGGGGCACTGGTTCTCAAGGTGTGGGCTCCAGACCAGGCGTAGCAGCAGCAGCATCCCATCGCCTGGGAACTCCTTAGGAGTGAAGGTAATTGGTCACTGTACCAGCGCTCTGGGCTTTCACAAGCCCCCAAGGTGATCCCTTTGCAGCAGAAATTGAAGGCTGTCACTACACAGCACACTGCTGAGTATCTCAAAAAGAGAGAGACTGCAGGGTTGGCAAATATAGGCTTATAGTTGTGAGTATGCGAAACACAGTTTATTCTTATTAATTGGTGCAGCACTATTCTCCATACAACAACTGTAAATCTACTTTTGCCCAACCCTGTATAATATAGACACATGTATATATACTTATACTACATATATACACACACATATATGTTTGTTTATTTATTGTTGTTTCTATGTTTTTAAAAAACAGAATATTAAATAAATAAGAGATCATAAAACTACATAAAATAGTTACCCTGGAATGAAGCAAGAATCAAGGTTGATGGGATATGCACAGAAGTAAGACTCTGACTAGGCTTTGAGTTGTAGTCTTAAATTTGGAATCACGACACATACATATAAAAATTTTAAAAATACAAAATACAAAAAGAACCTATAGGTTAAATGCGAGGCTTAATAAAACAGAATTATTTTTAGTTATTTCAGTTACTTAGTTATTTTAGTTATTTATTTTTAGTTATCCAAACCCAGTAATTTGATTGTACACTACTAGGATATAATTAAGTCGGACAAAAAGAACTACAAAGATATCTTAAATTCTTTTCAGTAATCATTTTGTTAGCAATACAATTGATATTACTATTCTCAAACTACGGGCATATTGCTATGACTATAGGTTAAAGGAAATAATTATGTAGAATTTCATTTAAAGAGAAAAGAGATACAAATACAAAATAAGATGATGTTAAAAACAATGTCATTCTAAATTTAAACTGGCAATATTACTATAAGCTATGTCCTCTTTTCTTCTGATTTCAATTTTAAAAAAATCTTTATTGTTGAAAGTATTACATATGTTCGTCTTTTCCCCCCCTTTCCTCCCTTCTAGCCCGTCTCCACCCCCACCCCAGGCCTTCACCACCTTATTGTCTGTGTCCATGGGCTATGCACATATGCATAAAAGTTCTCTGATTGACATACAACATTAGTTTCAAGTGTACAATATAATGTTTCAATATTTGTATATATTATGAACTGATCATCACAAGAAGTCTGGCTAACATGTATCACCACACACAGTTAAATTTTTTTCTTGGGATATTAGTCCTCTTGAAAACTTTATGAGTGCTGTCTGTTAAAGGCCTAGATGCTAATGGCCAACCTGTTAAGAATATGTATCTCAGGAACACAATTATGGTCTCAAAACTCCATTTCCCAATAAAAGTAACCTTGGTTCCCTGAAAAATAATAGAAAACAAGTCTGGGGAGGAATGTACTAGATAAGCCAGGCCATCTTTGAGTGTATTATTCATACAACTCAATAGCAAAACAAGAAATCAATGTATTATTAATTACTAGAGGCCTGGTGCACAAATTCGTGCCCCAGTGGGATCCCTCAGCCTGGCCTGTGGGATTGGGCCGAAACCAGATCTCCGACATCCCCCAAGGGGTCCCGGATTGTGAGAGGGTGCAGCCAGGTCAAGGGACACCACTGGTATACAATTGGGGCCGGGGAAGGACGTGAGAGGTTGGCCAGCTGGGGAGGGACCACGGGAGGACTCCAGGGCATGTCTGGCCCATCTCACTCAGTCTTGATCAGCCGGACCCCAGCAGCAAGCTAACCTACCGGTCAGAGCATCTGTCCCCTGATGCTCAGTGTACATCACAGCAACTGGTTGACCAGTCGACTGTCTGCCCCCTGGTGGTTGGCCTTAGCATATCATTAGCATATTATGCTTTGATTGGTTGAACAGATGAACAGATGACTGGACACTTAGCATATTAGGCTTTTATTATATAGGATTGCACTTGAAAATGGACACAACTGTGAACCTACTTTTGCCTAATCTTGTATATATCTGTTACCCCAATCTTTTCCAACTGGAATATATGCTCTTTGAAGTCAAGAACTTTATTGAAATTAACAATGTATCACCAATGCTTAGAACAATTTCTGGCAATAGTAGGCATACAAATACTTTCTTAATGAATAAAATAAGTATGGTTGAATAAACAATTTTGGTTAGTAAATATATAGTTGTGGGGTATTTTTTATCCTCACTTGGGGATATTTTTCCATTATTTTTAGAGAGAGTAGAAAAGAGAGAGAGAAACATCAATGTGAGAGAGACACATAGATTGGTTGCCTCCTACATGGGATCAAGCCTGCAACCAAGGTATGTACCACTGATGGGAATTGAACCCAGGACCCTTCAGTCCACAGGCTGATGCTCTATCCCCTGAGCCAAACTGGCTAGGGCAATATATATTTTTTGTAACTATTATTGAAAGCATATCTTTCCTTTAGCATAGTTTTTATATTCTTGACCCAACCCTGTGTTGGCACACCTGCTGTATTATTACGGACTTAATGATTTTTATAGATTCCACTTACTCCAACTGACCATTTGTTTTCTCTCTCTCTTACTAGTATATCGAAGCAATGTTGGAAGTTCCTTTACGTTTGATTTTTTTCTACATGTTAGCCCTATCCCATAGTATTGAAAGTGTCCTTGCTTTTTTGAACACATAAAATATTTTAGCTCTCTCTCTTCTTTTTAACACATGGCAAGGTTTTTATTTTTCTTGTGTTTCTGTAATCCTAGAATATTTCTTTGTATAATAAACCTTTATCTATCAATGATGTTCTAGCTCTTACTTGATGTTGCTGGCTGCAAACATAGAATCAGTTATCCTTCAAAAAAATCTGATTTCTTTTTTTAAAAAAACTTTGTTGCTGAGAGTATTATAGATGTCTCCTTCTTTTCCCATTGCCCCAGTTCTCATGGTGCCCCAGTCCGTCACCACCCTATTGTCTGTGTCCATGGGCAATGCATATGTGCATATAATTTCTTTGGTTAATCTCTTCACCTGTTCCCTCTGAGATTCCTCAGTCTGTTCCATGTTGACATATCTCTGGTTCTATTTTATTTGTCAGTATATTTTGTTCATTAGATCTCACATATAAGTGAGATCATGTGATATTTGTCTTTTGGGACTGCAGACTAGTGCAGCCACTATGGAAAACAATGTGGACTTTCCTCAAAATATTAAAAACGAAACTGGCATTTGACCCAGTGATTCCACTTCTGGGAATATAGCCTAAAATTCCCAAAACACCAGCCAGAAAGAATATGTGCACCCCTATGTTCATGTGCATAGCAGCATCATTTACGATAGCTAAGATCTGGAAACTGCCCATTTGTGGATGTGTAAATAGAAAAGTAGTACATTTACACCATGGAATACTATGCAGCTGTAAAAAAAGGACATCTTACCCTTTGAGATGGCAAGGAGGGACCAGGAGAGTACTGTGCTAAGTGAAATAAGCCAGTCTGAGAAACCATGATTTCTTTAATGCAGTGGTTCTCCAGCACATCTGCACAGTAGCTCATTGGGGAGCTTAAAAGACTGCTGTGCTCAGGCTGCACACAGATCAATCAAATCAGAATCTTGGCAAAGGGATCCAGGTCCCAATACTTTTAAAGTAGTAGTCAAGACTGAGGACAATATTGGAGATCCCAACTGTGAGATCAATAAGGACATATTAAGCATTTACAAGAGTATTGGATCAAGGAGAGAGGACGCCAAGATTTCCTGTTCCTCTAGAGATTTAAAAAATACAAAATTAACAAACAAATTTTAAAGAAAAAACAACACCCTTTTTCCCTTTCAGGTTGAATTTATGTTCATTTTAAAAATATAATTCATCCAACTAAGTTCCTTCTCATGTTTTTCTGATAGAAAACTTTAAAATGTGTAATTTCAAAGATACCAGCTTTTCTTATTTGACACATGCAATACCATCATATCTAATAAAAGAGAAACATGGTAAATAGCGTACGACTACTACCCTTCCCATTGGCTAATCAGGGAGATATGCAAATTAACTGCCAGCCAAGATGGCGGCCGGCAGCCAGGCAGCTGGAAGCAAACATGAGGCTTGCTTGCTTCAGTGACGGAGGACTCCAACGTTCCCCACCTGACGCTGCCGGCCTCTGAGCTGCAATTCTAAGCACGTATGTTACAAATATAGAAGCTAAACAAAACCCTAGAAACCTGCTTTCAGCAGTGGACGCATAAAAGCTGGAGCCTCAGAGCTAAAGCTGGCCCAGAATTAAAAAAAAGAAAAAGAAAAAAAGGGGCAGTTGGGAGCTTCAGTCACCTGCCAGCCTGAAAACAGCCCTCAGCCCCTCACCCAGACTGGCCAGGCACCCCAGTGGGGACCCCCACCCTGAAGGGGGTGTGACCAGCTGCAAACAGCCATCATCCCCTCCT
>NW_006297021.1:3923408-3931888 GCF_000327345.1 Myotis davidii | reverse complement strand
AAATATATTTTAAAAATCTCTCTCTATATAAAAGCCTAATATACTAAGTATCCTATTTGTTCATTCAACCATATGACCAACTAGTCACTATGATATGCACTGACCACCAGGGGGCATACACTCAATGGAGGAGCTGCCCCCACAGAGGAGCACTGCTCAGCCAAAAGCCAGGCTTATGGCTGGCGGTGGTGGGAGCCTTTCCCGCCTCTGTGGCAGCACTAAGGACCTGGTGGGGAGTGGGCCTAAGCCAGCAGTTGGACATCCCCCGAAGGGCCCCAGACTGTGAGAGGGTGCAGGCCAGGCTGAGGGACCCCCCCCACACACACACACCCTCAGTGCATGAATGCCATGCCCTGGGTCTTTAGTGCTATATATTGTTATACTAAATTCTCTGTAAGTGACAGTATTACTTACAATATTAAAAACAGTCCATTTTCCGAAACACAATTGTATCTTACCTAGGTATATTAAAAACATTTGGACAATACATTATTCATTTTAACACATGGGTCCAAAGAACAAATAGCACCTTATAATTAGAGAAGAATATTTAAAGAAACTATACAGGAGGATTCCTACATGATATAGAGCTTTGTCAGAATCTTAATCCAATGACTTAGAATGAGTTTAACAGTATATAGGCAATAATGTCACTTTTTCACTCACACTCATACACTGTCTGAATGAGAAGAACAGTAAAATCACAGCCACCATGTTGGGAATTTCAAATAGTCCTGGAGACAGCAAAGGAAACACATACTGCTGATGAATCATTTGTCACAGGCAGAAAGGACTAAAAACTATTATATATTTGCCCACTCTGCTACAGTCTATACATTTTTTTATCATTTATCTTTCATTATCCTTTTATAAACCAACTATTGGGTCTATTAAAATCCATGAGGCCCTAGACCAAATTATAAATACTAACTTTGGATTTGTACCATATTGAGACTGATAAATCCTTAATAACAGAGAAGGGGTCAAAACAAATAAGTTGTATAGCACTATAATTTTGGATGTTTGCTGAGGTCATGTGTTCCAGCTATTTCTTAGACATTTTTGGTCCCTGACACTGTTGATAACTGGGAACATTTATGGACTTTCTATATCAAAAAATTAATAATGCATATAGGACCACACAAAAAATTTCATAAGCTTCCTAGACATTTAGCCATAGACTTCTTAAAAGCCCATTTATAGCTAAGGCAATGAAAATCAACAAAGGGATGATAACTTTGCTGAGAACTCCAGATTCATTGCACTAGTGTAATCTTGATTATATCTGTAAATTTCAGACTAGTCTCCAACAGTGGGGTTTTTCTGCTCCATTAACCTGTTGAGCTCCTGTTTGTCTTTGGAATTCCAGATTATTTTAAATCTAGGAAGAAAACCAAGTCCAACAGCAAATAATTATCCAAACTTATAAATCAGAAACTATAAAGTGGCCCTCTGTTACTTCCCTGTTTCTTTTAGTGCAGTGAGGCTAAGCAATGCAGACGAATGTCCTGTTTATCACGCTTAATACTGATACCATTGCTAACACACTCGAATGTTCATTCTATTTCAATAGGGAATGCTTATCTAGGATATACCACTCACTCCTGGGACAGAATTCTAATCTCATGATTGCCTACTTCATATGTCTACCTTGCTCATAGCTTTGCTGCCTCTGACTTCAATTTCCTGAAAGGTGGAACTGTTCTGCATTACTTCTGTCTCAACCAGTCTATGGAACACTTTATTTTATTTTTAAATATATATATTTTTATTGATTTCAGAGAGGAAGGGAGAGGCAGAGAGAGATAGACACATCAATGATGAGAGAGCATCATTGATTGGCTGCTTCCTACAGGGGATCGAGCCTGCAACCTGGGCATGTACCCCTCCTGGTTCATAGGTTGATGCTCAACCACTGAACCATGCCAGCTGGGCCAGAACACTTTAGAAAGGTGAGTGGTGTGGGCTGAGTGGTGCTCCTTCCCCAGTCAGATCTAAAACCCCAACCCTAGTACCTCAGAATAGACTGCATTTGGAGGCTTATTATAGAGGTAATTAAGCTGAAAGGAGGCCATCAGGGTGGACTGTAACCCTTAGGACCGGGTCCTTGTAAGAAGAGGAAGTTTGAACACACACCTGAACAGAGGAAAGGTGATGCAAAGATGCAGAAGGATATGGCCACCTCCAAGTCAAGAATGGAGCCCCCCTCCCTTCACAGGCCTCAGGAGGAACCAGCCCTGCCAACAGCTCAGTCTGGAACTTCCAGCCACCAAAACCAGGCAGAAATACATTTCTATTGCTTAAGCCCCTCATTTGTGGATACTTTGTTATGCAAGACCTAGCAAACTACTATAATGACTTGCATTTTTTATTGAACACAGACAGCGTGAGGTTAGGTGCCAAGGTGGCTCCTCTCTGTGAATGGGCCTCCACCACCCAGCCTCTCCCATGTGATTCCTCGTGTGTAAAATGGGGGTAATGTGATTGTTAAAGAGGCATGTACAAACTTAAGCTAAAAAAGGAGAAAAAATAACTCTTAAGCATCTCAACACTTAAGAGAATTGTTTTTCACTTATCAAGCAAAGTGAAAGAGAGGGATGAAAAAGCTATAAGCCATTTCTCCATTAATAAAAATGATGGTTCACACAGCAGTGAGCTGGAATTTAGATAAGATTTCTCCTGCTATCCAGATTTCCAACCTTTCCCTTTGGAACATTCTGCAGTGTAAGCAATGGATCAGAAAGAGGACACAGAAAAGATCATTCAGACTTTCCATTGAATTCTCCAAAGCCTTGTACATAATGTTTGAATGTACTGATTCACTTATTCAGGAAACTTTTAGTATGTGATAGGCCCTCCCCTCATGGTCTCACATGAAGCTTCCCTCTTGTAGCTTTCATTGCAGACAGCACTTTTTCTATAGTTCTTAGAATAACTGAAATGAAATTATCATGTCAATGCTAATTTATTTAATGACTATTCTCCTTCTATCCACCCAATCATCCAATCAAGACAGAGATGGAGGTCTCTCTCTGATCATTAAAAGTCTATTACCTGATGTAGGGCATTGTAGAAACATACAAATAAATAGAATGAGTTCCTGCGTACATATTATAGGATGAGGAACTTTCAAAGAACAACTGCCCAAATGGGAGAACTCCTGCTTGGTTCTATCAATTACTATTCTAGTTCTAGTTTGTAAGCTCACATGTCTACCGAAAGGGGGGAAAAAAGTGATTTTTATCTCAGCAAGATTGGCTGGGGATTATCATGGAGATAGAAGGAACAAAAGGGGGAAAAAGATGACTTATTCATGAGGGTTAAAATGTATTCAAATGACAATTATCAACGTTTCCCTTTCCTCCAAACTGCTCAAGAGAATTCCTGTTTTTCTCTTAATGCTACCACAGCCAGCATTGCTTGTGGGCCAGACTTCCTTCTGACTTTGCAAGGCAGGATGGGGAGGTAGAGGGAGAGGAAAGGAGACTGGGGCCTTCAAAGGAAGAGGTGAGTGAGTGGGAGTTTTATACTGGGAAGGTGAGTTGGAGATTATTATTAAGAATAAGAATAGCCTTGTTATTCACTGGTTGCTCAAAGGGGGTGGGTTACATGACAATGTTACAGCCTCCGGACACAGGGCAGGAGGAGCTGATTGATGGCGATGTTATTTTATTGTTGAGTGCATTCCCTGTAGTGCTGCATGACCACACCTGCCGGCCTTCCTGCAGGAGGTGGTGCTCCCAGAGAGGCGAGGGAGATGCTGCCCTGCTGTCTGCACATGGAACCCCAGTGCTGTACCAGTGTGCTGAGACAGGGCCTCATGCCCATCTGAGTGTTCTGCCCCAGTCACACCCAAGTGGTCACTGAACCACGGGGTCATTTTCGAAGGGTGAAAAGCAATTTCATAAGCTTGAAGGAAACTGCTGCTTTTCTTTATACTCACTCCAGGAAGAAAAACCCTTCCCAAAGAACTCTCTCTATTAAGAAGAAAGGAAGATAAGTCCTGGCTGCCAGGAGGAAAGGGAAGATGAGCTGAGCTGGGCAGACAGAGACAGACACTGCTCCACCTGCTCCCTGCAGGAAACATGGAGTTAGCGGCTCAGCGGGCAGAGGAGAGAGAAGCTCACAGGAGCCTGTGCACTCTGCTCTGCGGGAGAAGCAGGAAGCAGACAGAGTGACCTCGATGGGATGCCTGAGTCTGGGAGAGAGAAGTCAGAGTGGGAAGAGGGAAGGAAGTTTTAATGCATCGACAGCACACCTTGTTAGAGACAAAATCTATCACCCAGTTACTAGGCCTTAGCTATTTCCCCCTTAGATCTGTATGCATCCATTTACGTTAAACCATGCAATCCTGCTTTATGTATATTAGAAATAGTATCTTAAACGGTAAGGGAGAAAGCCTGAGGGTAAATTATTCAAATCCCCGAGCACTTAGCAGAGAACAGAGGCTCTCTAAGGATAGAGTGCCATCTACGATATGTACAACCACTACATCTCAAATCGAGGGAGACCGGCTGGTATGTGGTGTGTCAACTTGCTTTGTGGGCAAGTCCTTGGGGTGGCATCCTTTAATGACCAGGCATGCAGACTCTGGTTGATCAACTCTGCTTGGTTTGAATGTAGCTCCAGGGCTCACGATGGGATCCTGGTTAAAGTACTGCAGCCTTCTGCACCTTTTTTCCTGGCCTCTGAAATGGCAACAATCATATCTCCTACCTCATCTACTGTTGCGAGGGTTAAGTCAGTTAATGTGTGTAGAGTGCTTAGGATATAGTTAGCATTTAAAGAGTGCTAGCTATTTTTTTTCATATTTGTTAGGGATGGTTCACATGTATAACCATATACAGTGTTAGTTTCATTAGATGCTTAGTGCTCTAACGTAACCCATGTCTAAAATTGAGTCTGATAAAGAGTAATACTCATAGAAGTTATAATAATAATAATAAATGTGAACACACGATTGAACCTTAGATCCATAAAAATAGACTGCTACATCTGCTTATGCAGTGAGGACTATGTAATTCATGTTGGCAGTGAGTATAATGTGGTTTTTATAAGTTTATATTATACATTATTATTTGCTGGTTGAACTTTATTTTTTTTTACTTTAATATACCTTGTGGAATTAATTTTCAGAATCAATAAACCATTTGCAAAATAACTATTACATAGGAAACATCGATATATTTGAATAAATTACTATCTATTCTAACAAAATAGAACCTTTTCCCCTCTACTATCACGGTTTTGTTTGACAAACGTATGATCCGCTGAGTAAACATTGAGAAGTTGGAGTTAAGAATAGGTTTTCCTTTCCTTTTCCTTTCCTATGTTTCCAATAATAATTCACCTTCTCTCAGAAATCCTCTTCAGAGTGAGCGCATAGCGTGCAGTCCTTCAGTTGCATAGAGGTATGCCAATATCAAGCACGGTGCTCATGCAGATTAGAACAGGGCTTGACGCTCAGTGACAAAGAGCTGTTGGCAGCAAGGAGGGACAGAAGACAATGACATTGTCCTGGTTCCCGCTCCTGCCATGTCCGTCTTCAGAGCTGATTATGGGTTGTTCAGTGACAGCTTGTACACAGGACTGAGCTCCTGACACCATAGTGTGGGGAGAGCAATGCCACACTTTTTGTCATGTGTGTGGCAACATTTCCGGAGCATCAATTGAGGGTGTGCTACACACATGTGTTCTTGACTTAGGACCATTGATCTGAGCAAGCCCCACAGCCCTGTGCTGCTTCCCGTGGTGGGCCCACTGGTCGAACCACAGGCCGTCACCTGCTCAACCCAGCAGCCCACGTAAAAGTCTTTTTTAAAAAAAATCTTTAATTTCTTTATTGATTAAGGTATTACATAAGATCCAGAGACAGAGAAGCAGCGACCAGACTGTCAAACCTCAGAGGGAAGGTAGGGGAGGGTGGGGGTAAGGGAGAGAGATCAACCAAAGGACTTGTATGCATGCATATAAACACAACCAATGGACACAGACACCAGGGGGGTGAGGGCATGAATGGGGGGGTTGGGGGTTAATGGGGGGGATGAGGCCACATAAAAGTCTTATCCATCACTTCGGAGGGGTTCAAACTTGGGAAGCCCTGAGAAGAAAAAGAAAAGTTTTGTGCGTTGTGCATAAGTGCCCATCTATTACAGAAAGCTGGGAGCCAACATTGATTTAAATAAATCTTCAGCTTCCAAATTATGCGCAGCAACTGGACTTAATGAAATATTTATTCAAAATCAACACACTGCCCCCAGGAGCCTCCCGCCATAAAGGTAAACATGTTACTCAGTGCGCTGATTCTCACCTGTGGCAACCTTGCAGCAGCCTAACATTAGGGACACATATTTATTTCAGGGAAGGCAATTTAAATAGGAGGTAACCTTGCCACGCAGGTAAAAGCGCTGGCCCGTGGCTATTCGCCTGACCACAGGGCTTTCTGGAAACAGCGAAAGCTTTAGACAAGTCAGCTCGTGGCCAAATCAATGTTTATGCATGCTGCCCCTCAACGGCAGGCGCTTGTGGCCTGCAAGCTAAACAGCATTTTTGTCTGTTTGCCTCTTTCTGGTCCTTCAGCCACTGCACGGAGTGTTGCGAATTGCATTTAGTCACAATTATCTGTATCTGCTGGTAGTTGGTGAGAAGGAAAGAGGTGTGATTAATGAAAAGTGACACACACCCAGTGCTCTGGCATGCCAGTCGCTGTGGCGAGAGAGGGCCTTTGTTGAACCCACGTCTGACCTCCTTTACCTTTAACAAGGTCAAGGGGAAGGCTAAGTGCCTGTGAGATTAGCTCCTACAGATGATTCCCTGAGACTTAAGGATGCGGCCTCGGCTAACGAACTGCCGGTGGCCAATTAAATAGAATGGCACCCAGTTCACCTCAGTAGCAAAGGTGGAATTAAAAACCAAAGATGCCGTGTTTTCTGTTGAAATGTGTCAAGTACAAAAACTGGAATTGGACATGCCTTGCTCCCTCTTCAAAAAAGTAAACAAGCAATTCAAAATCAAACATTGTCCAAACTGATCAGGGCTTGGGCTCAGTGTTCTCCTTTCTATGTCACACCCAGAATGTGGCTCCGCCCCTTTCACCTTTGTTTGACTCTTGGGTGACCCTACAGGGCAATAGGCTGTTAAAATAATAGTGATTGTTCTTATTAAGGAATTTTTCTTTCTCCATACACCTCTCGTGACCAAAAATAGTTCATCTTTTTATAGTATCATAGTATAAATAGGTCAACAAGAATGGAGGTACAGGGGAAAAAATATATTTTGATGCATTAAATATTCCATCAAAATTTCTAGGCTTCTCCTCAAGTACTCTGTCAGATGGCAAACACACAAAAGTAGCAGGGAAATGAGACACAAAACAGAGTGTATTATTTTAACTCAGAAAATATGCCAAGACCAAAGTCAGTGCCTAACATGATCCCAAACGAAGGTATATTCTCTCCATCTCTCATTTCCCATGGATTTTTAGAAGACTGGTTCCTTTTTGCATCAGTAATATTTACAACTTCATTCCAAAGCAATTGATTCCTTTCAACTTGATTAAAATTAACAAATAAGCATATTCCCAAGAAGCAAGAAATTACACGTAATTTTGTCAGACTTCTATACCAGAATGCTTCCTTGCAGGAAATAAAAAATGGCTCTGAAGTAAAATGAAAATCAGACTTAGAAATGCTGACAATCACTCCAAGGAGCTAATTTTCATGAGTGTTTTCTTTCCCACACGCAATCTGCACAATCTAGCATCATTGTTCTCGGCGGTCAAGGCCTGCTTCCTGAGTCTGCCTGTGAGGGATGGTACAGTCACACAGAAGCAGCACTTGTAAACTTTTCAAGAGCACTGACATGACAATTATTTTTTTGAGTCAGGAGGAGTCTATAGGAAAATTAAAACTAAGCCAAGCAAATAGACATCTCATTAAGATATGGCACTCATTTATCAATAATCCTTTTTGTTAAAAGAAAGAAAATGTCACCCTGGTCAGTGTGGCTCAGTGGGTTGGGCATCATCCTATGCACCTAGAGGGCTCCGGTTCAATTCTCGGTCAGGGCACATGACAGGTTACAGACTGGGTCCCTGGTAGGGGACTTGTAGGAAGCAGCCGATCTCGCCAATGTTTCTCTCTCTCCCTCTACCTTCCTCTCTCTATAAAATAAATAAAAACATATTTAAAAAATAACAGAAGAAATCATCTGCAGAAAACTTGATTACCAGTCTTCCTCTGCATCTAGGTACATATCAAATAAGCAGCCACTCAGCAACTGTGGAGGTTAAACTAGTAGGTGCGAATTGTCCCAAAGGACATATATTCAATTTTCCTCCTGCAGTTCTTAGACTTCAAATGGCTTCTATCAAGATTTGCTTTATTATAAAAGGAAACAAAGAGTGTCTCTGCGAGATGACAGCAGGCATGTCTCTAATTCAAAGCCTTGAAATGAAACTGCATCCGTAAATACTCAGAGTA
>NW_006297021.1:3921073-3923370 GCF_000327345.1 Myotis davidii | reverse complement strand
CCAATTTAAAGGGAATTCTGTTGTGCACTCATATCAATGGTGAAGAAGTCCTCACCTAATTATGTCCCACAAGCTGTATAATGATGTAGTAATAATACCGCCACCGTATTTTTTTTTATTACTATTACTGCTGCTTACAGGCCTGTATCTTGATGGAGACTGAGCTGGACACACTAAATTCAGCCCCTAACATGAGCCTAAATTGACACTGTAAGCTTTATCTCAACAGTGTTCTCTTTGTTCTTTTACTTTAAGGCACATTTTTTTTTTCATTACCTAATCTGCAGCAAAAGAGTTTCACCTAGGCTCTGTTTCTAAAGAAAATAAGTTAAATAAAAGTAATTTTCACTTAGAGACTTTAATCATGTTAGTAGCAGTAAATTATATCAGAGGGGACATGTAACAACAGACATATTCCTGAGGGTTTTTCTTTTTTAAGAGAAAGGTAAAATTGTGCATTGCATGGCTAACTGAAAATGACTTTTTTAAAAAAGAAAAATTACAGATAGTTAAAATGTAGAGATATCTTCTAGACTGGAAGGCACCTCCAAGATCATCTTGATCATACCGGGATGGAAATTGAGGTCCAAGGAAGTGAGGTATTTGTCAAGATCTTACTGCCAGTCTTTGGCAGATTTCTAATCAAGATCTTGATCAGCTGGTTTCCATTACAGTGTTATATTTTCTCTCTTTCCTACACTGTGTGATCCTGAAACCCAAAATACAATTTTATTAAAGCCGTGTGTGGCAATTATTCTGGAGTATAGTTCTGTATTTGGAGCGTGCTTGACTGATTTTTAAAAATATATTTTTACTTATTTCAGAGAGGAAGGGAGAAGGAAAGAGAGATAGTTAGAAACATCGATGATAAGAATCATTGATCGGCTGCCTCCTGCATGCTCCCTATTGGGGATCGAGCCTGCAACCTGGGCATGTGTCCTGACCAAGAACTGAATCATGACCTTCTGGTTCATAAGTCAGTGCTCAACCACTGAACAACATTGGCTGGGTAATATTTTAAAAATAAAGCTTGCAAATGCATGACTTAGGGGAAATTTATGTAAAGAAATTCTCCTTGGCATGAAAATAACTAGAAATATTTTGAAGACCTGCAATAGACCAGGGAGAACATCAGGGTCTCTGGAATGGGATTTCCACAGCCTGTTGCTGCTTTGGGCCTGGACACCTTCCTTGTGTCTTTGAGCCTCAGTGTGCTTCGTTACAAAGGAATATTAAGTTCTGTCTTAAGAGCTTTTTGGCATCATTTTCTTAAGATTAAGGTCAGAAAATAAACCTAAACAGTGCCTTGACAGTAGGTATTTAATATATATCTGTTTCTTCCTGTTTACTCTTAGAAATTAATGTTAAAGGGGACACAATCTGTTGGGAAATCTGATTATTCTGTGCATAACCATTAGGTGTGGTTAATACTACACATGAGGTGAGATTTGCGCTGTGATATAAAATTATAAAACAAGGGAGTAGAAAGGGAGACGATGCTTCGAAGGACAAGACCCCGAGCCTAAGCTAAGTCACCGGATGACACAGAAGGTCCACAGACCTCCCTTGTCTCCAGGCCAGCAGGGCCCTTGCAGGTCAGCCCACCCAGAACAAGAGACCAGGACTGTTAGTTTGATTTGAGGGTCTTGAGCTCATGGTTCTGGTTTTGAAATGTTTAGTAATGGAAGGCGGGTAATTATAGGTAATCAAGGCCTAATCAGTGCAGGAGGAGAGACAGGGAGGTGAGCCAGGAAGAGAGAAGTTGGTGGATCCCAGAAAATTTGCGACAGAGGGGGAAAAAGAGTTGAAACCTGGCTTCTGAAGCTGCATGTGTCCTTCCTGTGTTTCGGGCCCTTTCCCCCGAACCTGGCATCCCCGCACTCTGACGGCACCCTGCCCTCTGACCTTGCCCTCTCCCCTGTGCCCTGGCATCCCCACACTCTGCACTCTGACTGCACCCTGGCCTCTGTCCTTGCCCTCTCCCCTGTGCCCTGGCATCCCCACACTCTGCACTCTGGCAGCACCCTGCCCTCTGACCTTGTGGAGACAGAGTGTGGACATGCCCAGAGCCGTGAGTGCTGGAGTCCAAGCTCTAGGGTCCATCTCTGCCCCCACAGCTCACTAGCTGCCATCGTGGACACTTCAGTTCTGGAGCCTCAGGGCCTTTATCCATGAAGTGAAACCCATCATCGCTCAGTTTGCTTAACCACTGACTGAGCAAGTACAGTTCAGGAGCTGGTCCCGGTGCCAGGCATTGAGAATATGAATCAACTTTGGCCCTTGTTTTGAAGAGACCA
>NW_006297021.1:3919611-3921024 GCF_000327345.1 Myotis davidii | reverse complement strand
GACTCTTCCCCATGAGCCACTGGGATATAAAACAGTGTCCACAGAAACCCACCGTGTGTTAGACAGGACATATGCTGCGCGTTAATGTGGTGATGGCCGCGATTCAAGGGCCTCGCTGATACATTCCTCATGTGCAGCAGATCACTGTGGCCTCGGGGGACAATGCCCCCTTTGTTCAATGCATTGTGGCTAACTGCCAGGTAATGAAGGAAGTAGTGATGGGGGAGAGGGGGCGGAAGGCAGTGGGAAAAGTGCTGTCTGCTCTTGCCGTGGGAGCCTCATGATCACACGTTTAGTCGCCATGAAATTCCTGTTATACAGGCACTACATGCGTCTGTCCCCTCAGACGTCTCATTCTACCAGTTCCTCCTGGACACTGGCCCCTATGATGTAACCCCACCGGTTTGTAACTCACCACGGTGCACTGTTGTGGGAACACCCCTCTTGGAAAGTGAAGACCGGTGTCCAGTGTTAGAAAGCTCATGTCACACACCTTCACTTCAATCATTATTCCAGATACCGTTCCCAGGTTGGTAAGGATATGCTCACACTCGCACCTAAGTGTGGCTTTAACCCACTCTATAGTTTAAAGTCTTTCTTCTAAGCCAAGTGCTTGGCCTAGAAACAGAATTCAATTGGTATAAATGATTGCTCCCTGGCATAAGCCGTCCATTCCCCTGAGCAAGCCGGTAACTGGCTGTGGCCAAGTCCCCATCACATGGTAACTTGGCAGTTTAAAAACAAAAATTTTAAAAAATCTACAAAGTTACCTACTCTGCTTAATGAAGTGCTTTGTTGATGTGGAAGCATTGTTGTCTGTACGGCTCAGAAGCTGAGCCCATGGCCTCCCTGCCCAAGAGAAGATATGAGTCAGCAAAGGCCTGGGGAAGCTCCTTCTTCAGCCTCAGGTGAGACGTGAGATCCTCACTCTCCACATGCAGAAGGGAGGGGGAGAGGGTGTGTCCCTGAGAGGAAGGAAGGCAAGTCCAGCCATCACCAAAAATCCCTGGGTTTCATTATGTTGTTTGCTCTTCTGTGAGATCCTAAACTATTAGAACTACTCTGATAACAATACAGTAAGTAATAAAAACACACTGGAATGCAACATTTAATTGTTTTGTGGGATTATCTATGGTTTTGAATTGTTCACATCACTGCTCCCCACTTTTGTCGATCACCTGAGAACTGAGTCAACTTACCGTATTTGCCGGCGTATAAGACGATTTTTTGGCCCTGAAAAATATGCCTCCAAGTGGGGGGTTGTCTTATACGCCAGGTACACTTCAGATAGACTGCCCATAGTGCTTGCCCCGTGCCATAGTGGCCTCCCGATGCCCGCCCACTTCATTCCACATACCGTTCAGGCATCAGCAGCGCTGCTGGGTGTATGCTCGGCTGATATGCGATTTTGCT
>NW_006297021.1:3908031-3919087 GCF_000327345.1 Myotis davidii | reverse complement strand
TTAAAATGTTAAAATCAAATCTGATATTGTTTTACCTTTTATTTGGTGTGTGGAAGGTGTGCGGAAGAGGGGGTAGTCTTATACGGCGAGTATATAACAAACTCTGTATTTTGAGTGGAAATGTTAGGGGGTCGTCTTATACGCCCAGTCGTCTTATACGCCGGCAAATACGGTAAGTAAATTCTGGACATAAAACAATGCGAAGGTTTCAGGGGCAGATAAGTCAACTGTAGTTAGATATTTCCCCCAGACATTCTGGAAACTGATTATTATGATTATCACATAATTTACTAGCAAAATTAATTATCAGGTAGATAGCATTTTCTGGGATGTGGAGAATTACTGATTATAATGACTAGAATAAAAAAACAACCACTTTATCGTATTTTATATTTTCCATGCTTTCTGAAGCGAGCCAAGTGCTTACCACGGAAACTGGATAAAACTCAACCATCAACATTTTCAGGACATGTTGAGTTGGAGAGTATGGACACAGTAGATGCTGACTTTGCAATAATTTGGTTTTGAAATTAAGGGAACAGAGGGGTAGTTGGAAAAATACTGAATGTGAGAACGTTTTTCTTTTTTCTAAGATGGCCGAATCTGAAATCACAAAGCAGCCAATGAGAAACACTTCAATATCTCTAAGTAGATAAATGAATTGAGTAAGAGAGAAAGTTGGGTTGAACAAATGGGTTGGTGTCAAAGCAAAGTTGTGTCTGCTATATTCCCCCACTCTCTGGCTGGGTCCCATGGGTGCTCCAACCACACCCTAAGCTTGTCTCTACTTCAACACTATGCTGTTATTATTGATTTATTTGTGGATATTAACTCCTTGAAAGTAAGGCCAGTCTTGTTCATCCCTGTATTCTTGGAATTAGCACAGCAGTTGGTACCCAGTATATGTTTGTGTCTCTGTACATACTTATGTACTGAACTTGAGTAAAGTGTTAAAATTGTAATTGCTAAATGAATTTGCTATTATAAAGGGATAGCTTGAGTCTGTAGCAGACCTGATACCAAATATCAGTTTATCCTGAGGAAGGCTGTTTCTTTGTGGGCATAATTCAGAAACAAATTTATTTGCATTTTTCTTTATTTGCCCTAATAATAATAGCTGATCTCTACTGAAACCTTACCATGCTTAGAAATTGTTCTAAGGACTTGGCACAAGAGAATAATTTCATGAACTATCCTAAGCAATATTGTGAAAGGATATTATTATTATCTCATTTTTAGATAAATAAGTGAAAGCTTAGAAGGATTAAGTAACTTATCCAAGATGCCCAGGCAATCTGACTATGGACTTTGTGCTCTTAATTACTATACTCTGATCACTCCAAAGTACCATCCTGTACTGCAAACAGAATACAAAGTAGTAAAATAGCATTGCCCAGTACAGGTTCACCCAACAAGACCTAGCCAGCCAATCAAGTCTCTGCAGGTGCCTATTACGATACAAAGCAATTCTCATTCTTTCTGCTCCATGAAGGGAGAAGCAAATCTAAGTCATTCTGCCTAAGGTAGAATTTCCAGAGGGGGCACCATACTGATGCTGAACTTGGCGCCATGGTGAGATCCCAGAGTGGGGAGTAGTTCTGCCCAGGCTCCCATTGCAGAACTCTACTCGTGTTCCCAAACTCTGAGCTTAAAAACGAGGAATCCTGAAGAGTCCTTCCCTTTCCCTGATAACAAAATAATCCTTCTCTCTGCTTCTTTTTCAAAGTCAAAGTCAGACCACGTAACTGTACTCTCAGTCAGGTATTGTGATGATGCATCAGACACTCTGGGCATCTCCACTGGGTGTCTAAGGAATGGACTGTCAGTGGCAATTAACACACACGAGAAATAAAACGTATGGATGATGGGTCTGATTAGAAACAAATAAACCTGACAGGTCACCCTGAAGACTTGTGACAGGTCACCCTGAAGACTAAGACAAGTCATAGAGAAATGAATGTTTTTGTTCTTAACCCCAGAGACACAATGAGTTTGCCAGGGGATATTTAGAATGTCAAGTTCACTCTCAACTACAGTATGCTCTTATACAGATTATGTTCAGTTAAAATCGTTATAAAAGATGAACATGGCATGGCACCAAATGTAGGAATTGGTAGTTTGTTTGGGACCAAAAGATTTGGTGCATTTGATCCGCTGCACCTTGTCCTTGTAGCAATACTGCATGACTGAGGCTGGGAACATGGACAGCAAAGTCCTGCACACTCTCCCTGTCCTGCTGGCCCTCCGCCCTCAGAGGAACAACACTATCCAGAGATCTCCTCTGCAGTGTCTCTTCTAGAACTGGACTCCTCAAGTAGCCGCAAGGCGGTACCCTTCCCAACCCCTATGGCAAAGGCAGCATCTCTCGGCACAGCTGACCTCAAAGAGCTGTTGGGAACCTGATAGCTTACACCTTGTGGGTTTCATAATATCAGTAAGAAAAGAAAAGAAAAGAGTAATTGATTACTGAGGACAGAATTTCACCAGCAGGGAAGACCCACGGATGGCCTTCACTCCATGTTGTACACACAGACCCTGGCCCATCTAGAATCGTTGGCATTACTGTAACAGAACGGCACTGATGTGTCCCATCTACATGAACTTTGCTAATGGACACAAAGCACACATCTTCGCGTTTGTTGTAATACCAAACTAAATCATAGGTTATAGGCCATAGAGCAATCATATACCATCTATATGCTTATGGCTTCCATCAATGAGGGGATGTGCGATGAAACTTTTGTTTTAAAGTAAAACACACAGTGACATGCATCATATGAGAGCTTCGCTCTGGTACTGACCTTAAACATTACATTACAACCTACAACCCTACACCTCGACACCTCGTGGTGCTCTGCACAACTGCGAAGCCTCAGACACCGTCCACATCCGCCCTCCAGGTTCATAAATGATAGAGTGTAAGGCAACACAGTGAAAATTAATTGTGTGTGCCAGACACTTATTCAACAGTGACTCTTTTGCAGAATGCTTGAATATCAGTGCTTGAGCAAAGTTTGCCAAGTTGATTATAAATGTGATATCTTACCTCTTAATGCATTTTACAATTTGCACATAATGGCTCCAAGGGAACTTGTAAACCATAGTAAATCATAAAATTCATTTTGTTTTGCATCAATTCATTCATCCATGTGCCAACTAATCACCTCATTTCAAAATTCAATAAACCTAAATACCTGGATTTATGATGCTTTGTCAGAATTAACAGGGGAATACCCACAATGCGGAATAAGGAGTCTAGTGAAACTTCAAGGCAAGCACCTAGTTGAAAACAATTAAAAAGCCTCGGCAGCAATAATTATATCCACGGAGTTAGCAAATAAAATAAATTAAAACTGATTTAATTTCTGCTCTGGGAGATGGGGGGAAGCACAGAAAAGCCTTAATTTAGTCCGTTAAAACACTGAAGTTGTTTGAAGCAAAACTTTAAAGTGACTGTGAATTGGTTTCTTTTCGTGTTAACAGTTCATAATAGCAAATAAAATGCACACGCAAGTGCATTTTTAAGGGCCCATTGGTTGGTCCCATTGTATAATGGTCACCGTAGTTCTTGAAATTTTTACTCTCCGTGTAAGAAGCTTGACAGCGGGTGCCCTCCTGCAGCATTTGATGGTAGACCCACGTGCTGTGCGGCGTTAGGGTAGACAGTCGAAGGCAGGGGCGCACCCTCTGGTTTATGCACCTTAAAGAACAGTTCATGTAAAGGGGCCCCCTTTGCTAAAACTGCATTATAACACATACTTTCCAAAGATGCCCTCCACCTTCTCTATTAAACTCCAGCTTGGGATGTGTAGCCCTTTACAGAAAAACGTCTGTAATGCTGATGTGAAATGTGTGGTTGTGTGTGTAGGTGAACAGTCACGTGCCTGTCTGCACACACACACACACACACACACACACACACACACACACACACACACAGAGAGAGAGAGAGAGAGAGAGAGAGAGAGAGAGAGAGAAACACCCATATTCATTTCTTGGAGTTGGAGATCCAGAGAGAAGAAAAAAACACAATTATCTTTGGCTTTTAGTTGGAAAATAAAATCTGGAGATGTCAGTTAAGCAGCTGTTCTGATTCTTTATCTCTCAGTGTATGTTTTAGTTAAAATAATTTCTCTGCTAACAACAACGATGGATGCCCTTGGGTTCCGTTTTTAATGTTTTCTTAATCAATCTTTCGTGCCAGCCTAAAATGATATAAAGAAGAAAAATAACACGCATGAAGACACGCGGGGCATTTAGTGAGCGCAAAGCCAAAGGACAGGGGAGTCATCTATTTTTTTTTTCTTTAAAACAGGCTTAAAAAGGCATCAGATTGGGAGAGTCACAAAAGGTCTATACGGTTCTGTTGCTCCTTTAATTAAATTCTTAGAAGTAATCAGATGCAAAATGACAAATAGCAAGGAGAGAACATACCACTGCTGGATAATTTTATCATTTATACCTATAACTGCCAATCCACGAAGGGCTATTCTTTATATGTCACCTAAATCATAAGAGCTGGTACCTTTCTCTGTGATTCATGTTAGCCCTGCTCTATGATTTACTGCTAAATTATTTCCCTTCTCTTTCAGGGATTTTTTTTTATCTCTTTCCCATGATTAATCTCTGTGGTCTGAATGAGCAAAGCTTTTTAGATGAGTGAGTGTCACAACTGCATTGAGTATACATTTTTTCAGTATGATTTTTTATACAAATGTTGTTGTTTTTATCAATGTGCTCAAAAAAGATAATTATTTATTTAAAGGCTTATATTGCCATTAAAAAAAATCCTTGCCTACCTGGGGTATATATTCCAGGCTTTTCTTCAGGAAACAAATGTCCTTTGCTTTAACAAGACGTGATGACAATCGTTATTGGCAGATACCGCACACCTCAGAGCTTTGTCACGAGGTACATGACCCTGGTTGGAGTGACTGAAGACCACAGAACATCGTGATGTGTATTTTCCTGGTGGGAGAGGTGAGAGAGAGTGCTAAATAGTCCGTGTGTGTGTATGTGTGTGTGTGTGTGTGTGCACTCAAGTGTGTGTGTGTTTGCTTTCCTGCTGGTTGTTAAATGCTAACAGACCTGCCCTCTCTGTGAATGACTAACACATTAATCCCTGAATGTGAGTCCTTTGAACAGAGAAAGCAGATGTTCCAATGCGCTTTAATGAGCCCCATCCACTGGACTCTGTTGCCGTATTGGATCCCTGGGAGTCACATTTCATTTCAGATTGAGGCATCCGGTCTGCGCACAGCCAACTTTCTGAAGGCTGTGGAAACAGCTTCCCCTGACCCATCTTCCACGGACATCCCTTCTTCCTTCTTTTAATGAAAATCTTACCCCAGATGTCACATTTATGTACCTAACGAATATGTTTGTTATATAAGCACTCAGTTTCCCTCTGTGTCGTAGTGAAATGTGTACCTTATGTACCTCAAAGACAGCCACCAACAAAAAGGCATATCTTAGCCAGTTTTATTAAGTTCATTAAACCTTTATCAGGAAGGGTGCTTATGAATTATTGTGTGACTTTTATCTGCCTCCCCTTCCTTTGCCCTTTCTCTAGCGAAGGCTGAAAGAGAAATGTCCTCAGGGGAGTTGATTCTTAAATACAGTAAAGGAAGATTATGCCTTTGTTTTACCAAAAACTGGATTATCCACCACCGAGTAATCTGAGTTTGACTGGTAAGTCACCCTGCTCGCCCCGCCCCCCCCTCCCGGCCCTACTTCACCAGAATCATAAATATTGTCAAGAGAACCCTGGGCTGAGGGAAAGCCTGGGCTCAGTACAGGTACATTCTCCTTTTCGTCTTTGCCTGTGCCTCTGGACCTGCAGACCAGCAGCAGAGAAATAATTTGTCCACGTATAGCTTCTCCAAGCTGGAGAAGAATCCCATAAGGGTCACTTACTTCTGCCAGATTTCAGTCAATTAATCAATCGTCAATCAAACATCAAATTTAGTTTGACAAAAGCCAGCACTGTCAGAAACCAGCTTTTACAAAGACAGCTGTGTGCTCTAGTTTTCAGACGACTTTTGCTCTATCTACACTAGCAGCACATAACACAGACTTGTTACATACAGTATTGGAAAGGAGAATTCTAAAAATAGCGATTGGGCATCCATGCAGAGAGTAATAATATTTCCTGCATGGCTCATGTATGTATTCATTCATTTACTCCTCAGCACAGGCCTATTAGTCTTCACATCGGACTACCCCTATGGATTTAAAGATGAATAAAGTTTATGTGTGCCAAGTGGAGGGGAAGAGAAGGCAGAGTGAATGGGAGGAGATGTGATATATCTTCACTTTGAGGCAAGCTTTAAGCTAGAGAGTACGGGTAGATGCAACCTTGTGAAAGGGAGAAGTGAATTGGAAACAGAAACGATAATCTGGTGCTTTTCAGAAACTTTGCTGTCTTGTATCATCTTGCTCAATAGTTCAAGACCTGCCTTTCACCCCTGAAACCCTGAGTGGTGTGGCCTCTCTCATCTGCGCTACGTTTACTCATGGACATACACACATATCCTGTCACAGTCCCCTTTTCAAGAAAAGAAAATCATTTCCCATTGTCCACTGTACAACAGGAAATGTTGCAGTCAGATGCTCAGTGGACCACAGTGACATTTATGGGTCAAGATGCACATTCAAATGCAAGTTGATTTTCACAGTCAGGGACATGAGACACAATGACACGTACTTGCAAAACCCCGAGGGCTGACAGAACAAGAGCAGAAAAAACACTTCAACAACAGACTCTGGTACATGAATAGGTTTCTATCTGGAGAAAAACTTAACTCTGTTGGATTTGAAGACATGACTTGCATCCAAACTACCTACTTTTCATGTTTTCCCTAGTTATTCTCTACATAAAAAATACTCAAGTTTCCTTTGTGAAATGAATAGCATGAAGTTGGAAATATTAAGAAAGGTCTGGACTTAGGTAAAGAAGCTTACCCAAGTGAACGGATGTGCAATCGTGTTCGACACTGGGTTAATGAGTATTTTCACTCTGATTGTAGGACTATGACAATTTTGGAAGAACCGTATGAAGGTGATTACAGTGATGATTACAATAGTCCCTATCGAGTAGCAAATATATTTGTCAAAAATGTAAGGCATTCATTCACAGGTTCTGATGAATAGAGTATGACCAGAAGGCAATTATATTGCTGGATTTTCTGAGTGCGAGTTAATCTTGGTAAATCACTCACTATGATTACAGAGTGCATAGTGGGTATTCAGTGAATGTTTGCTAGTTTTACTGAGTAGGTATAGAATGTTTAATGTTTCTGTCACAGAAAGACTTCCTTATTCACAATATTACAAAAGTGTCCATTTGAGGGTCTGCACTTGGGTTGGTCTTGGAGCAGCCGTACATTAGAGCATAGCTCGGCCAAGCAGAGGTTAGCATGAACTCAGGAACTAGGATGGAAGAAAGCACAACTTCATCCTACCCAGGAAATGACTCCATGGGAATTTCTGACATGAAATAACTCAAGGTTGGGTATCTAACCACTGCTCTGAGCAAGATGTGGATTCCCAACTTTCCCTGCACTGGCAGACTTTCCAGTGGCCTCTGTAAACAGGAGGCCAAGTTCTCCCCGAGGCTGAGACATCAGTTACATTTTTGTGACAGACACATACAAATAAGTCTTCCAGGGTATTCAGCCATTCTTTCTGGAAATATTTTGGAAAATGATAGACAAGCCAGCTTTTAGTAAGAATAACCAGCTGTGACAGGGAGAACAAAGAAAAGAAATTCTTTTTAGTTTCTAAAAAAGTGTGTGCTATCTTTGTGGCAAAGCTAATTTTGATGACATGAAAATCACTATAGACCCCACAGATGAGTCAATAGAGTGTGGGATTAAATAGTTTCATTACAATGCAAAAAAAGGGCAAAATAACCACTAAATAATAGTCATTTTCAGTAGCAGCTGGCCTAATGTCTTTCTCCCAACACATGTAATGGCCAGGCTAATTTAAATTGGCATTCTCCTTCCATTATATGACTATTCAATGGTTTAATAAAATTTTATTTTGAAGGTCTATAAAACCACTAATTTGGCGTGACAGGACATATTTCTAAAACTCATTCTATATGTAGACTCTATGTGTCTCTTTTAATAAGGAGACCCAGAGTAGCAGCATATAAGCAATTAGTAATTAGAGATCACGTTTTTTGTAGAAAACAATTTTTCATTTAAAAAATGAAAGAATGTAAAATAAAACAAAGTTCAAAAGGGAGGAAGAAAAAAGAAACCTAGCCTATTCTAGATGAGAGAGCATTTTCAAATTAAAGAATAAGACAATAACCATCTGAGTTTTTTTTAAAAAAAAATTTTTAAATTTAAAGCAGTTGCTAAAGTGAAAGGAGGATTTACTAAATGATTTCCATAGAAGAAAACAAAAGAATGAAGTGAACACAAATACTTAAAAACTTTATACGCCTTACATTTTTAAAATCACCCTTTTCTTTCTCTATAACTACATGTAAACATTGCATCTCCTGCCAAACTGTAAATTTCTTAAAACAAGGAGCCATGTCTGACTTATCTGTGAGTTTCCACGCCATCTAGCAGAGAGCTTGCTACCTAATTGTGCTCCACAGATGTTTACTGAGGAAGGGAAGGCTGGAGGGAACTTCTGTCCTTTACGTTATGCTGAAAGCAGACAACCTAAAACATACGTTCTATCCGCAGAGAAGCAATTGTCATTTTACTCACCCAGGGAAAGGCAGAAAACCATTTCTGACTCAACAACAGAGAGGCGGCCCTGCTTAAAATACAAACCCCGAAGATTTCTAAAGGGCCCTTCTGCGATAAGGGATTGTCTCAAGGAATTATGTTCAAGTGGGAAGTTTCCAATGGGCCTTAACGGGGAAATCTTGCCCCTGTGATTGATGCTGCCCCGTGAACCCTCCTCCCCTCCGCAGCTGCCCACTCGAAACTGCAGATGTTCTTGTGCTTCGCCCACCAAGATGAGTAAAGCGAGTTGCCTCAGCCCTCGCCAGGCAAGGGCAGGGTGACTCAGAAAGCTGTGCAGAGGGAGGCAACGGGTGGGATTTTCATTTGTCAGCCCGAGTTCTGTGTCCCCTATGAAAACACCTTCTATCACTAAAATGCCAGGACGCCGCAGACAAGTAATAATAATACCCTGAGAGCAACATTTTGAAAGTTACAATTAAACGTGTGTCCTGGGCACACCCACTAGTGGATGAGAAAGTGGGTAGCGGTTTCACACAGTGATGTGTGACACTGGCAATCGCTGAAAACATCGTATACGTTTTAGGAAGCAATCCAATTTATCATGACTTACAGGCTGCCTTCCTGGCAATAGAGGGTGCGGGCAGGAACATGTCCTCGGACATTATTCTCAATTGTTGGCTTTTTAAAGATTATTCAGTGGAATTAATCTTGGGCCTTTTGTAGATCTCCCATGGCGCTCTAGATGCGTATGGATGGGAACAATCCTAAGTACCTTGGTGAGATATTTCTTCTAAAACATCTGAGACATTTTTTTCAAAAGTGTTTGCTTGCCTAGAATAATTGGAGTTGGATTTAATCAGTTACCAATGCAATGAGGTGAGTGAATTCCCATATTGTACCTCACAGTAGCATCACCTAGCAGACAAAAGCATCTCATCAAATAAATTGAGATGCTATAGTGTGTTCTTGTGATTTTTAATAGGGGGCATTTGACGTCTCAAGTCTCATTTAAAGAGGTGCCTCTAGAACTATAAAATTAATGGGATAAAATTCCGTGATGTCATACCTAGAGGACCAAAACATCCTGTTTAAACAAATAAAAATCTTCACCAGAAGTAGAATGCATTTTTCCCAACACTGAAAACCAAAAGAAATAATTTTAAACACATCCCATATAATGAATTGCATCCTGGTGTCTTCTCAGGTGACTATATTAAAAAACAAGCATTAATTTATATCCTTAATTTCCTCCCTTTTTCATTTTCTTTGTCTTTATCTTAAAACATCACTGAAATCAAGTCTTCCAGAATAATGGCTGTCCCATCAGAGTTAGTTAACCATGATACAATCTAGTACCCAGTGCATAGTGTGTATTTTAATGGATTTAGGATTCGCCTAAGAAATCTCAAGTAACTAACATTGTCACATTCATTTCCCTTAAAAACACATTCCTTATATTTTCACACAGATTCTCCAATGAATAAGATGGAAAAACATTTGATTAAAAGTCAGAGAATGTATTTTCTTTGCATATTGAAAAGGATGAGGGACTGGAGAATAGGAAGGGGCAGAAGGAAGAGATTTCTATAGGCCCCTTTAAAAACAATAGACTTTAAAATCTAACTTCATCTATACAATGTTGAAAGGATTGGGGTTCTGGCTGCAGGTGCGGCTTTAATTCTTGCCATCTCCCTTGTCCCTCTACGTTCCCTTGTAGAATACTGAGTAGCAATGGGGGGGTAGTGGGATGATGGAATGCGGGACAGGGCATAACCAAAGACTGTGTAAACCTGCGTGAAATCAACCAGGAACTCTGAGCAAAACAGTTTACTTAAATTTATAAGCCAGAAGCCGTCTGGAGTTTTCTCAAACTGTCTGCACCACCTATAATGATAACTAATATTTTTAAATGCTTCCTTGTGCTAGGCATTATGTTAGTTTCTTTACAATTTAATCCATTATTTAAAAAAACAAACAAACATTACACCATCTGACCACCACTCATCTTTTGAATCAATCACTTCATCAGCTCCCTGTTTTATAGAGCGAAGAATCTCAAAAGGCAGGCTGAGATCCTTCAGCATAAGCATGAGCATCAGCCTCACCTGAGAACTTGTAGGAACACAAATTCTGGGGCCCAGCCCCAGACGTACTGAAGAATAAAAAAATTCAGAGTAGACCCAGTAATCTGTATTTTCATAAGCCTTGCGGATGATTCTGACCGTCTGCAAAGGAGGATACAAAAGTAGGGGGATGGGAGGCTAGGGGGTCATGTGCCAGGGTCCGACCCCAGCGGGTCCAGGGGTTCCCAAAGGTGTAGACGGAGCCGGCGAAGCAGGAAT